>NC_056750.1:313878276-313885776 GCF_019279795.1 Protopterus annectens | reverse complement strand
AATGAGTCTAGCTCACATCATGGCTAATGACTGTGATGTGTTTATGGACAAAGCATTATTTTGTACACAAATGTTAGCTGCAGTGTTGTGCTGCATTGTCATGCAACACAGCAAAGTACAGCAGCTGCTTACATCTCCGTCAGGGTAGGAATAAATTCAGCACAGGTGTGTTTTGTTCACCACTGTGTGCAATTCTTAAACAGCAGATATTTGCACACCACCATTAAGGACTATGATTTATGTGTATAGAACAGACAAGACACAGTGCACAGCAGGCACATTTTCTGAAGGGATTATCCCATGCTTATATATCTATATACTAAAGTTTCAGCTGTACTTATAGACTTCACTTGATTCACTATGCTTTATATAAAATTATATATATATATATATATATATATATATATATATATATATATATATTTTTTTGTTTCCCATTCATCATCTCCAATTCAGTTCACTGTATTTTCTTGATTCTTAGCTGAAAAAAGTCCAACAAAAATAAAGGCAAAACTAAAGAACCAACATCACAAAAACTGCAGAGCAAACAGGGTACAACCATAAGGTCCACTTTATTCTTCTAAGATTAAGCGCTTTCATTGAGAGTATAACAAAACTTCATCAGAATCAAATAAAAAACTGCACAAATCCATTTAAATAACCTCCTGAAGCATCACATGACTAAAAAAGACCAATCACAATAAATCTAACTTAATACATCAAAATAAAGTAAAAAATTATTATAAAAAATGCAATAAAATGCAACAATATAAATCAAATGTGTGTAAAAATCAAATGTGCATAAAAACCTTACTATATGACAATAATCTTAAAATGCAGGCAATAGAAATGGTGTTATTTAATCCTGGGGGTACTGTTGCATTCAATTTCAGTTACCAGGGAAAAGGAGACTGCATATACTACGTCAAAGATGGGCATATCTCAGAGTGCTCCCTTTTCTCTATGTTTTGTGATCTTAGTATAAACAAATATGATGGATGTAGATGTGCGTGTGTGTGTTGGGGAGGAGAGGGGAGCTTGCCCCAGAAAAAAAAAAAAAAAAAAAAAAAAAACCTTTAATGGAGACTTATCAGTTTCTAAAAATGTGCTGTTCTCCTGTAGCTTTCCTGCCTTTTTTGTAGTTCTGGGGCTCATAATTATAGTTTGCAGAATTGCAATAGGAATCCATACAGAAAACATGCATTCTGACCGGAAACAAAACAGCTGGCCATATAGTATGCATAGGCAGAAAGAAGAAATTACCAAGATCAGGATGTAAAATTTTTCCATTAAATGCTATTGTATGAATCTGGCAGTTTTAATAGCATCAACAAATCTATTCAGCACATAATTTGTGTGGTGCTACTTCAAGAATATAGACAGAAAAAAATGTTCACAAATCAGGGAGACAGTTGTTTTGTTAAAGGTCGGGCAATGCATATACATATTTTCTTCAGTGAACACATTAGCCTGGACCTTGAAATACACATCACTCTCATTAATTGTTAGATAAACCATTGCAGGATAAAGCTGGAGAAGAGATCACTGAGACTGGTTTACAAGGCTGTACTTGGCAAATCATAGAAAACATTATGATTCTGGTAGTTTTCACTTCTGAGAGAGCTGATCTCAGAGGCTGTCATTCACACACACTCATCAGGATGTTTTCTATTAGACCATAGCTCTGTCCCTTGGAGGCTGACATAATACCCACATCACAGCAATAGTCTAATATGCCCAGCCCTACATGTGAATGTTTCTACCCTCATGGTTAATGAAGGTTACAGTCACCAGCATGGTAAGCCAAGCCTTTATCTCAGGCTGCAGCTGTTACACCTGCAGGCCTCGACCTGCACATGGTGAAACAGCCACTGGAACACCAGACCTAAACCACGACCCCCATTTAGGTAAGCAGATACTTGCTGCTCACTCATAGTCCCCCCACCCCTTCACTATCATATCTGGCTATTGCAGTACCTGAGCTACTACCTGAATTTGGCTTTTCTGGGATGTAGTCAAGGCTTTACACCTGTATACCACACAGTAAAATCCTGAAAATAAAAACATCGGACAGGCAACAATAACGAAACCAGTAATGTCGACCCATCCCATTCGACAAAGTTGACATTACCCAGCTTACCTTGCCTTGCAGTCACTCCCAAGTAATATTTTGCAGGGGGCAAGCCCCCCCACCCCCACCCCACTGCTAACTATATATACAAACTCTGAAATTGCACTACAGTGAGGAAATGGGTAAATTTCCCAATCCCCACTGTACGGCGATCTCCAGAAAGAATGTCAACCTCACAACATTGAATGCACATTAGCATTCGCTGTTGTGGAGCTGACCATTTTCGGTTCGACCTTCTGTGAACTGGAAATTAGCCTTTTGACCATTCCCAGTTCATGTGAATGCCGTCCAACATTTCAATAGTAAACTGTCTAGTACTCTACATGCATGTTATATGTATAGTACTCTGCATGCATGTTATATGTGTAGTACTCTACATACATGTTTTATGTCTAGTACTCAACATGCATGTTATGTGTGTAGTACTCTACATGCATGCTGCAGATTTAATTCTGAAACTGGGAATTTGTGCAATATATTGAGGGTTTTCCCTCAGGCATACATTTCAGCTACACTTTCCATAATTACAAATTGCTGGAATCTGGTGACAAAAGAAATCTGCATAGAATTAAACATATTGGTCTAGATTTGAAACCAGCAAATATATACTCCTGAGGGAGATATATGAGGAAGGAGATACAGTTCTATACATATTTCAGCTGGTAACTGAATATCTGATGTTTTTAATATTTATTTGAGAAAGGTATTTCAGGGTCGAGATTATACCTCACAGCTGTCAAAAATTTCAAGGAATGCCCAGATTTTTTCAAAATATTTTTGGTATATTCCTCGTACAATCTGTGGTTTTCTGACAAATCACTGAGGATTGAAGTAACTAAATAATGACATATATTTGAGTTTCACACTTCATATCCTTCAGGAAATGCATGCTAATGGAAAACTCATTATTCTAGTGATGTTCTATACTTATAAGAGTCATGGTTAAAATCTGACATGATTTTGGGCATTTGCCAACCATTACTTCTGTGTCTGTCCAGAATATTTTCACTAAAAGGTTAAGAGGTGTGGTGGACACATAAAACATATTTAACTGCATTTTCTATATAAGAACTTTGGCTCTATTTTTTCAGATGAAGTTTGCTGTTCATTTCGCTAACAATGATAGTTTGACATAATGATTTATCATCAAAAATCTGGAAACAATACTCTAGCATAAAATAACACAAACATACAGGCAAAGAAAATATGTGGAGGTCTGTCTGCTCCATGAGAAACATGAAATATCGTGTCCTGTAGGGTTAAGTAAAGTCATTGCCAATCATCAAAAGGTTTCATTCTGTGAACATGATATTTAATGTAACACACAAGAGATCCAACATGTTACACACACACACACACACACACAAAACTATATATATATATATATATATATATATATATATATATATATATATATTTACATCAAGAATGTTAGAAAACTCAAAAGATTGAAAATGACAAATGGTAAAACAAAAAAGAGAGACTCACAAAACACTTAATGACTCTTAAGAGTAAATCACAAAACACTGACTACTTCTTTCTCATTAGAAGTCCCATATCAGTAATCCCAACTAGAGAACTGAGATTAAGTGCCATTTTGATAGAGATTCTGCTTGGGAAAGAGTTTTTAGAAATGTAATGTGTAGCTTTATCATTAGGTGCAGGGTGAGGGTTAGGTTAATGCTTGCAGTTAGGGTGAGAACACATGAATAAGATGGTCGGGGGGCTTTGCTCTCCTTTACCATCTTACCCATGTCTCCTTACCATAACTGCATCCCTATTGCTATTCAGTAACTTACTAAAAACCCAGAATGTACATAAAACAAAACATGCACAAAAAAAAAAAATATATATATATATATATATATATATATATATATATATATATATACCACTACGTAAATCTTACTGGGTCTATATTACGTTATTGAATACTAATGTATTCAAAAACGTAATAGTCCACCCCAAAATGTCAAAAACGTCAAATGTCGAACTACAAAAAATACAAAAACCCACCCACGCAAACCACTTAAAGGCTGTAAGCAAGGGGGGCAAGCCCCCCCTGCGCCCCCCACACCCCCGCTACTTAAATATACCAACTCCAAGATGGAAAACTTTAATTTCCGCACTGTACAGGGATCTCCATTAAAATGTTCGACGTTTGAAGTTTTCGACATTTACGGGTCGACTATTACATTTTCGAATACATTAGTATTCAATAACGTAATATAGACCTGTCTTACTCTAACCCTAACCCATAAACACTTGCACCTACACACCAAATGCTATGACACAACCTTGCACATCTTCACATTAATTGTCCTGCACTCTACTGCTGACCTGACCTACATAAAACTAAATTCAGCCATATGTGATTCACACAAATGAACATTCACTCATTTGTGCATTCTCTCTTTTTCTACCAAATATGTATTCGACCTTTGGAGTTACAAATCTCTCTCTCTCTCTCTCTCTCTCTATCTATATATATATATATATATATATATATATATATATATATATATATATATATATATATATCTCTATAGGACGAAAACGCTTGACTGTGTTGGATATACTACAGTTGTGTTCTATTTATTATGTATGGTTTTTAAGCTATTTTACTGCTTTGACTGGCTGGAGTAATAAACCTGCGTTTTTACCAATATTTTGGATCATTTCATGACTGTGGATTTTTTTGAGGCAACAGCACAGAGTGGGTTGTTTGTTCCTTGTGGTGTTTCTCCACTCTGGTCACTGGTGGTTTGGTTTCTATATCTATATCTATATCTATATATATATATATATATATATATATATATATATATATATATATATATATATATATATATAGGTGGTGCTGCGGTAGCATTGTCGCCTCACAGTAAGACGCTGTCCGGTTTGATTCTCAGCTAGAGTGTCTTCTGCGTGGAGACATGCGTGAATGGGCGTACCTTCATTGAAGGTTGTGCGTCAGGGCTGGTAACTCGGCTCGTAAAAATCAACTACCAATCAGCGGACCGGAGTTCCGCTGTGGTGACCCCTAACTGGGAAAAGCCGAAAGACACAAACAAACACAAACATGTATAAACATTAGATAGTGGCATGGATGTGGAAAGCCTGAGCTTGGCAATCCAAACCTGGTGGGATAGCAGGGTAATCCTCCTAGAAAAATCCAAAAGTGGAAGTAGAATGTGCCAAATGGTAGCTTTTCAGATTAAAAACAATGACCAGATGTATAATTCTGAATGAAGGCTCCTTTTCCAGCTCTTTTTTGAAAGTAATTGTGTTGAGTGCTTTCAGGAATTACAAGATTTCTTCAGATGAAGCAGTAGTTACAAGATTTTTAAATGCGATAGCATGGGGGGAGACGTGGGATCGGCAGTCAACAAAAGTGAGGGGGTATGCCTGTGTGTAAGTGTGTGGTTAGTAGAAAAAGTCCACGTAATTTGCATGTAGTCCTAAGACTGTCTACTGTCCCTAGTTCTCCCCCGTTTTCCAAAGCTGTACACAGTAAAATACAAACTAAAATACAGGCTTGGTTGAGATCATTTTATTCAAAGCTAATCATGAAAAGAACAGCAGTTTATTTAATCATATCCTGTCAGTATGTGTTTCCCACTTTTACAGGGCAACAGAGATGGAATATTTAAGAACCTGGTTGGCATCTGTTTATATGGGGTGACTCATACAATAATGTTACAATAATATTGGTGCCACGAGGATTGTGCCCACATTTATGGGACCCCTGTATTCAGAATAGCTGGAATTTATAGGGAAGGAAGGTGTTCTCTGTGAGATTAAAAGTTGACAAAAAGAGTGCCTTTACTCCCTGCTACTGAGCTTCCTCAGATCTTTTTTGTGTGTAAATTAATTTAGTAGCAGAAGCAGATAATAAAACAGAAGAAAGAATCCAACAAGTACAAATTCAGTAGAAAATCCAACAAAGTGAAGCAAGTGTAGTAGAAAGTCTTGGTTTTACATTCACACAGTAGCGCATACCCCTCAGATATTTCCTTGATGGAATATTGGTGCCATTGAGGGTTTGTTTGCTAATTCTTATTTAAGTCATTAAAAATGACATAGACCAGGGGCAGTGATAGTGACCCAGATTTTCCAGTCCAAGGAGTTAGACAGATCTTTTCTTGTGTGAATGGACAGATGAATTTGGACTTAGAGTAGACATAGTGGTCAAAATTCACTGGTAATCTAGAAGTTACAATGAGCACTGTGGGAATTGTTCATTACATGTGGAGTATTACAGGGTATAATGTTGCCTTACTTGTTGAAGGTTGCTGAAAAATCAGTCCCAGACTTACAACATTTTATGTGGAATTGATCAAATTAATAGAGAAGTTAAATACTAGAAGATAACCAGCACAGGATGAGCAGGAGCCGGGGTGTACTGGGTAACAGTAATGGAAACTATTACTTGACTAATGCCCATATCAGTTTGTCAAGCCAGTAATGGAAACTATTACTTGACTAATGCCCATATCAGTTTGTCAAGCATATGCTCATGTTCCCTCAGTAGTGTTAGTGGTTACCAGGCAGTCCCTCAATCAACTACCAGCAAATAGCCATAAAACCAGAGCCAATAGCTCAACAGCATTATTTGTAGGGGCCATAGATTACATGGTCCCTGATTAAAATTGTTTTAAATGAAAACTGCAAGATGTTAATGCAACCAGATTCTAAAACTGTACAGGACTTACACAAGGGAGAAACATGAGGGTTTTGAAATAAAAGATAATACTTAGAAAAGATTAAAAAAAAACAACTGAAAAGCCACACAGGTGAAAGACACAAAACATGATCATGCTGAATCTTTTTCAGTGAATCTCCAGATGTTAGAAAGGTGGATGTTCTGGCTAGTTCATAAGTTCATAGGTGCCTTTTTAAGCCAAGTTATGCTATTTACTAGGTTAATGACCACAAGGGGATTTTTAAACCTAGCTATACATCCCAAATCTCTGATAAGTTCTGGCACCCTTGGTAAGTGTAGTCAGGAGTGGGAGATGAAACATTTACAATCAGGGACCTGGGAGATGAACCATTTACAGGTTACCTATGTCCATTAGAGACATAGGTGCCAAGCCAGGGATGAATGTCCTGTTTCCCATCCAGTTATCCAAGTTACACCTGGATTGTGTTAGGGAGGAACTCTGCTTCACATGGATGGGGAGCCTGTTTCAGATATGGGGTAGTGTCTGAGATAGACAGCAGGTCTTATTTATATCACAGGCAAAGTTTAAGTCTTTAGAACAGGTAATTCTGGTGCTGTTTGTTTTGTGGATATGCAGGAGGTCCATCAGAGTGGAGTCTGACAATGCCCTGCAAGCCAGGCAGAAATCTCCCCTCAAAAGCCT
>NC_056750.1:313550776-313563276 GCF_019279795.1 Protopterus annectens | reverse complement strand
TTTGTAGTGGCATGCTTTCTTTGTTATATGCTGGAGTTTGGGCATGCTTACTTAAGGCAACCTTATTGCACTTTTTAACATTAAATTTGAGCCCATTTTTCACACGCCAGTTATTGATGACTGTGAGCTCCTGTCAGAGCACCTATATGTCAGTGATGGACTTCATAATAAATCCAAGATTACTATCATCTGTGAATTTTGTTAACCACAGATCCTAATTTGCTATATGGATGTCCAAAAAGTCACTGTTGAGTAGCAGAGGTACCAGGTACAAGCACATATCCCCAATGGAGTTTAGTGATCACCTTCATGTTCTCGGAGGATGCACCCCTATCTTAACCATATGAGTTCTGTCCTTACACCAGTTTGCTGTCCATGTAATTACATACCGCTGATCTGGAGTGAATTTAGTTTATTATGTTTTATTATGTTTGTATGCATTGCAGTATCAAATACCATGACAGGGTCAAGGCATGCTATACAGACAGCCCATAACCTATGGCTTGCGTCTCCCTCTCAAAGTTAACTGGTGGGCAGTGGCAGCTCCAGGATCCTTTTCGTGCTAGGGCACAACAGGGACACAGCAGCTAGCAGGTGGGGAACATAGGACACTTTGAAAAAAACACCATTAATAAAAGTATAGAATAATTTGTAATAACCCACCCATAATCTGCTGTTAAAAATGAAAGACCATTTCTCTATTAAAAAAGTGAATGGCAGTCTTATAAATCCTGGCAATGTTCACAACACAAAAATACTAATTTGTCATGCTCAAGGATTATGGGTTGAATAAAGAGTTGGTATACTACAGCGTAACAAGTCAAGGGTGTAACTACAAATACAACAGTGGTGGGAAAGTGTAGTGCAGAAAAACATCCTTACCTCAATAGAAAAAAAATATCATTAACCCAAATTCAAAAACAGAAAATCAAACTTATTTTTTATGCTGTATTGTATGGAAATAATGTTTAAACAAATACTTCACATTTTGACAACTTTCAGGATAAAACACACCTTTTCACTGGAGACTTTGGTGCATAGCAAAGTAGTTTAAATGTCTGTTAAATGTTCACTGAAGGAGAAGCAAGAGTGGTCACTTAACTTCTCCTGGATTACAGTGATAGTTCTGACACCTCAGGAAGAATGTGAGATGGTCTGCTGGCACCGTAAAAAACGGAAACCTTAAAACATGCAGTTCAGCACTTTTTTATTGAACATTTACAACTAGTGTTAAAGAATTAACAGCTGCTCTGGGAATGCATATCACTGGAATTTAAGCGAAAGCGTAAAAATGAAAATTGTTTTGAGACACTGTACAAGATGCCCGTGACTCACATTACTACCATTCTAGTTACATGGAAGTTAAAACAAAACAAAACAATGATTCCCTTATGTGCAGCATGACCTGTATAAAGTGACAGCTTCATTGAGATATAACAACCATAATGATTCTGGATGTATTAAAATAGTCAGAATGTAAAGACATAATGAGATATAACTGAGATATAGTAACAAAGATTAATTATTTATGCTTTTTGTTGACTGAGTTAGTCCCACTAGGCCGACAGCCTCTTTTCAAATAAGACTTGAGGTACTATTCATACTTACTAGGGAAAATTTTGTCACGACACCTAGGAACTTCCCCAATTCTCTTTTATAAGCACCATGAAATCTTTTACATCTACCTGAGCTCCCACCAATTCAGGGAGTTGGGGTCTCGATGGGGCATCAATTTGACATCTTATCCAAAGGATGGCACACCAAGTAGTGCATCAAAACCCTTATGCTGCACTGTATCTTAGTTCTGGAAAATGAATCCATGTACTTGGTGTGGGAATAGAACCTACAGTTTTCTGGAACAAAGTTGAGCTACTGATTTTGCAATCAAACATATGTTAGTTTCCCAGCCCCCTATAAGAAAAACAGCATTGATAAAGACAAAAACTGTACCAAGCAAATGTGGCAAAATGAACTGTCTAGTTTTCTGTTTCTAGTTTGCTGAAATAGCTTCAAAAAATATATTTTAGATCTGAATGTTTTGGGGTAGCACCATACCTCTCAATTTATATGGTCAATAATTCTGGACAAAGACAAAATTATTTGGGGGAGGGGCTAAAATCAGGAACACTTTTTAAATATTACTCTTTATCGTTTAAAATTAATAGTACTGCGGTAGCGTTGTCGCCTCACAGTTAGACGTTGCCCGTTCAATTCTCAGTTAGAGCGTCTTCTGTGTGGCGACATGCGTGAATGGGCATTCCTTCGCTGAAGGTTGAGCGTTAGGCCCGGCAAGCCAGTATGTAAAAATCTACTGCCAATCATTAGCGGACCGGAGTTCCGCTGTGGCAACCCCTAACCGGGAAAAGCCGAAAGACACAAACAAATAGTTTAAAATTAATAGAACATATTTTGCATCAATATGCATTTTGTGAACAACAGTAAGAAGTGCAAAACTCTGATGACTGACATTACTGATTGTAATTACAAATAATTTACCAGAAAAAGAAATGTTATGAGGGACAGGAATAACATCTGAAGCAAAACTGGGGAGATTCTGTAAAAATAGGGAGAGATGAGAGGTTTAGTTTAGCACTGAAACAGGAAATTCTGTTGACAATAACCCATTCCAGGGTTTCAATGCTTTTTTGGATATGCAGCATTTTAAATGATGCAGTTCTGATTTTCTGAATGTTGTTATAACTATGTATGAATAACTGCCAGTGGAGAACCTTAAGATATTGTAGTTTTAATGACTGAAATAACTAAAATTACATATCCTTAAATTCTTAAGCTGATGCTTCTTCATTCTTAGGCAGTTTAATATTTATTTATTTGTTTTGTTTGACGTGAGTATATTTTCAACAAAGGCCTAGGGAGAAACGCTCCAACCGCATGTCTTTATAATGTGGGAGGAAACCGGAACACCCAGAGGAAACCCACATGAACGCAGGCAGGGCATGCAGACTCCACACAGAAAGCACCCCAGCTGAGAATCGAACCACAGAACCTCTTGCTGTGAGGTGACAATACAAACTGCTGCACCACTGGGTCATACAATAGGTTCCATATGGTTTGACATTATTATAATTTCTATAGCACCAACTACCAAAATAATTAGAAAAACTGCCAGTATAGTCAACTTTCCATCCTCAAGCTATGGAACACTCAACACATCTCATAAGGTGAAACAAATGGACAAAATGTGGAACCTTTAATAGCAACTGTGGGGAGCTCACAGCATAATTTAAATGTTAATTTATACTTGTTCTACCATCAATTCAAATTGCGAAAGTCTAAGGCTACAGATGGACAAGCAAAGCAACCCCCCGAAAAAAATATATCTACTTCAGTCAGTATCAAGCAATCAAGAAATACAGGTAAGAGTAAGTTTGCAACATCATGAATACCGTGCCATGCAGAACACCAATAAGCAAAAGAATCATGAATACCGTGCCATGCAGAACACCAATAAGCAAAAGAATCATGAATACCGTGCCATGCAGAACACCAATAAGCAAATGAATCATGAATACCGTGCCATGCAGAACACCAATAAGCAAAAGAATCATGAATACCGTGCCATGCAGAACACCAATAAGCAAAAGAATCATGAATACCGTGCCATGCAGAACACCAATAAGCAAAAGAATCATGAATACCGTGCCATGCAGAACACCAATAAGCAAAAGAATCATGAATACCGTGCCATGCAGAACACCAATAAGCAAAAGAATAATGAATACCGTGCCATGCAGAACACCAGTAAGCAAAAGAATCATGAATACCGTGCCATGCAGAACACCAATAAGCAAAAGAATCATGAATACCGTGCCATGCAGAACACCAATAAGCAAAAGAATCATGAATACCGTGCCATGCAGAACACCAATAAGCAAAAGAATCATGAATACCGTGCCATGCGGAACACCAATAAGCAAAAGAATCATGAATACCGTGCCATGCGGAACACCAATAAGCAAAAGAATCATGAATACCGTGCCATGCGGAACACCAATAAGCAAAAGAATCATGAATACCGTGCCATGCGGAACACCAATAAGCAAAAGAATCATGAATACCGTGCCATGCGGAACACCAATAAGCAAAAGAATCATGAATACCGTGCCATGCGGAACACCAATAAGCAAAAGAATCATGAATACCGTACCATGCAGAACACCAATAAGCAAAAGAATCATGAATACCGTGCCATGCAGAACACCAATAAGCAAAAGAATCATGAATACCGTGCCATGCAGAACACCAATAAGCAAAAGAATCATGAATACCGTGCCATGCAGAACACCAATAAGCAAAAGAATCATGAATACCGTGCCATGCAGAACACCAATAAGCAAAAGAATCATGAATACCGTGCCATGCGGAACACCAATAAGCAAAAGAATCATGAATACCGTGCCATGCGGAACACCAATAAGCAAAAGAATCATGAATACCGTGCCATGCGGAACACCAATAAGCAAAAGAATCATGAATACCGTGCCATGCGGAACACCAATAAGCAAAAGAATCATGAATACCGTGCCATGCGGAACACCAATAAGCAAAAGAATCATGAATACCGTGCCATGCGGAACACCAATAAGCAAAAGAATCATGAATACCGTGCCATGTGGAACACCAATAAGCAAAAGAATCATGAATACCGTTTCATGCAGAACACCAATAAGCAAAAGAATCATGAATACCGTGCCATGCAGAACACCAATAAGCAAAAGAATCATGAATACCGTTCCATGCAGAACACCAATAAGCAAAAGAATCATGAATACCGTGCCATGCAGAACACCAATAAGCAAAAGAATCATGAATACTGTGCCATGCGGAACACCAATAAGCAAAAGAATCATGAATACCGTGCCATGCAGAACACCAATAAGCAAAAGAATCATGAATACCGTGCCATGCGGAACACCAATAAGCAAAAGAATCATGAATACCGTGCCATGCGGAACACCAATAAGCAAAAGAATCATGAATACCGTTCCATGCAGAACACCAATAAGCAAAAGAATCATGAATACCGTGCCATGCGGAACACCAATAAGCAAAAGAATCATGAATACCGTGCCATGCGGAACACCAATAAGCAAAGAATCATGAATACCGTGCCATGCGGAACACCAATAAGCAAAAGAATCATGAATACCGTGCCATGCGGAACACCAATAAGCAAAAGAATCATGAATACCGTGCCATGCGGAACACCAATAAGCAAAAGAATCATGAATACCGTGCCATGTGGAACACCAATAAGCAAAAGAATCATGAATACCGTTCCATGCAGAACACCAATAAGCAAAAGAATCATGAATACCGTTCCATGCAGAACACCAATAAGCAAAAGAATCATGAATACCGTGCCATGCAGAACACCAATAAGCAAAAGAATCATGAATACCGTGCCATGCAGAACACCAATAAGCAAAAGAGTCATGAATACCGTGCCATGCAGAACGCCAATAAGCAAAAGAATCATGAATACCGTGCCATGCGGAACACCAATAAGCAAAAGAATCATGAATACCGTGCCATGCAGAACACCAATAAGCAAAAAAATCATGAATACCGTTGCATGCAGAACACCAATAAGCAAAAGAATCATGAATACCGTGCCATGCAGAACACCAATAAGCAAAAGAATCATGAATACCGTGCCATGCGGAACACCAATAAGCAAAAGAATCATGAATACCGTGCCATGCAGAACACCAATAATCAAAAGAATCATGAATACCGTGCCATGCAGAACACCAATAAGCAAAAGAATCATGAATACCGTGCCATGCAGAACACCAATAAGCAAAAGAATCATAAATACCGTGCCATGCAGAACACCAATAAGCAAAAGAATCATGAATACCGTGCCATGCGGAACACCAATAAGCAAAAGAATTAAAGAAACTGCAGGCATATTCAGCCTTCCATCTTCAGAATGTGAAATACCACAATATTTTGCACAATGTGAAGAGATGAGTAAAATATGATGCGTTTACTAAATTAGGAAGGAGGCTCACACACAGTAGGTAAAGTACTGACTTTATACTAATAAAAAGTTCTTTGATACCCTCAGTAACATTTTGCTTGCCAGGACTGTCACAAGATTACTACATACATTTTCATTTACACTATTTATAAGGCAGAAAAGTAAAAAAAAAGCAGTTGCAATGTATTGTGTTATATCATACACCCAGCTCTTCAAAAATTAGACTTGAAAGTAAACTGAAAAGGTTCAAGATCCTCCTCCTCAACACACACACACACACACACACACACACACACACACACACACACACACACACACACACACACACACACACACACACAAAATAAGCACATTATAATCATAGGAAGTTACTAGGCTATTGGCCTTGAGGCCCTTATAAGCTTAGCTAAGAGTTTAGTCAAGTTTAGACAAGTCAGCACCCAATGCCCCTGTCCAGCAGTGCCACAGGTGGAATCCTAGGGGTGTATTTTTTGTTTCCCATCCAGTTATCCAGGTTACTCTTAAAAACGGATAATGAGGTATTCTGCTTGACATGGAGAGGGGGTTTATTCCACAGATGGGGCAGTGTCTGGGACACAAATATGCCCTGCCAACAAGACCTATTGATGTCACAGACCAGGTTGAGGTTGCGTGTGTGGGTTACTTGAGTGGAGCTTGACTAGCAGATATGCAGCAATCCCATCAAGGTAGGGTCTGAGATTGCTTTGTATGTCAGACAGAGGTCACCTCTGAGGAGTCTGCATGAAACATTCCCCCAAAGTTTACTCTCAAGTTATTTGAAATAACCCTACTTAATTGAGAGACGCAAACCTGTTTTTCTCTGTTCAACAAATGCTGTGAAATGTGGGATGTAGCATTTTTTGAAACCTAAATCGCTTGTTGTGGATGCCAATGATACAGCCCAAGACACTGTCTTTCTAGCACCTTGGCAGCATCCCATCTACTTACATAGCTAGTTACAGGTCTTTTGGGGCACTACCAAGCAAGATTATGTAATCAGGGTGGGAGGCACACAGGAATGTCTTGGACATCTTGCATGTACACATTGCTGGTTCCCTTAAAGAAAAATAAAGAAATTAAAAGTAAAAAAATAAAAATAATATATATATATATATATATATATATATATATATATATATATATATATATATACTTTTTATGTTAGTGAGTTGCTCCCTGCACCAGTGGCTGCAAGTAATTCATGTTTTTTTTGGGGGGGTTGACTGAAGCATTCAGGGGAGCACATGCCTCCCTTTAGTGCTGCCCCTGTTGGTGGAGGTCAAATCTGATAAGATTTGCGATATTACAGCTCAATCATGATACATTCCATTGCTTTGAATATAAGACTTGTCAGGCTGATTGGGCTATAATTTCCAGGGTCAGTTGTGGGGTCACCTTTATGAAATGGTATCACAACAGCTGCGCATCTCTCCTGGGGGACAAAGCCCATTGCTAGTGTCAGGTTAAGGAGATTAAGCAAAGAGTCTGCCAGTGCTTGTTTAGTGCTATTTATTAGGCAACGGTGTACATTGTCAGTCTTCACGGATGATAAGCTCACTGCTAACTTTTGCTCTATTGTGCATCATGTCAGGCATTCATTCAGAGGTGTAACAAGGTTTTTGGTAATGAAATGCTAACATTCCTCACTATAATAAAAATTCCAGTGGAGAAGCCTATACATTATGGAGTAAAGCTAAAACCTTCCTAAAGACACAAAAACAGAGTGACATTTAGTTGACATGAATAACCTACCTGGAGTAGCCAAAGTGGGAGTTGTCTGTTTACCCATAAGATAGGAGTCCTGAAAGGAAAATGCACAGCATCAGCAAGAAATGGTAAACAAAATACCTATATTCACAAAGACAGATTTGTTAATTATAATCCGGTATATGTTAACACCACAGCAGACTTAGTCAATGCATATATTTGAATCTTTCATAGAATTTTTAACAAAATAGCTTGATAAATGTGTATCAAATGAAGAAGAGCTAGCAGCAAAACTTTTGCATTGACTTTTTTTTTTAATAAATATTTTATATAACAATCTAAGCAAAAGATGTACTTCATCAGTAATGGCTATCCACAAAACTCTGCTAAGCATCTTAAATAAACTAAAGGAATACTAATCATTTCTCATTATGTGCAGATGACCAAAGGTTTATAGGTGACAATTGCTACTGTATAACTCTGAAGGCTGTAACATTTAGTGATCTATATAATACTGCATGCTATTACTATGCAACATACATGTGGTTATTAATGCCGACTAAGTACATTTAGATATGATCAGTGGGCTCCCTACAGATCATCTAGTACGAAGTGGCCACAGGTATGAGTCAGCTAGGTATAGTCCTTTAGCAGTGTAACTCTTGAGATACTAGTAGCAATGTGTGCTGCTTGACATACTTTGAGATGGAAAAAAATAATACTTCACTTATTTCACTGAGTAGAAGATATCCCGTGCATGTGAAGAAAAAAATAAAGACTAGCTATGTGTGCATTATGACAGTGAATTACCCTACCATGATGTTACATTTATTTCATTTAGTTTTGTTTTATTTATATTTGTTTTCCTGGGTAGAGCATTGATCTCCATGGACCGTCTGGTTAAATGACTTGCTCAGAGTTGTGCAGTTCAGCAATGGAGGCTGAGGGGGTCAAACCTTGCTTCACTAGACCACAGAAAGCTTGTTAACAGCTCCTTAATCCTCTAAGCCAACTGCCAAATTAAGGAAGATCCTGTTGCAGACAGTCAACTGTCCAGAGCTGCCTTTCAAATGAATGTAGAGGGTGAAAGAGTGTGCATTCACATGCATTTGTCATAGTACTGCTTGTAAGGTACACTGATAATGCACATCCAGAGTTATTTGTTTAATGTTTCAGTTACCACATGGCACTCTGTACTACTGAGCACTGAAAGAAGTTTTCCAGTGTGCACATGTAGTGTGTGTGTGCACGCGTGTATGTATCTGTCTTTGAGAGAGGTGTCTGTTCTGAGAAGCATGACATCTTCAAACTGTGAGATGTCCTGCACATGGGAAATAGCTACTACGACAAATGATACACAGAATTATGGCTATGAAGTGGGTATGAGCCACTAACTGTTATTTGGAGTTGCATTCTCCTAGGCTTTGAAAGCCTTCTAGATGAGTGATGGTGTTTGAAACAGCTGTGTACAGAAGAGGGCAGCTATGCACTTAGAAAGAGAAATCCCTATCAGTTAGCTGACCAAGGAAGGGAGTGGTATGTAATGAGAACAGCCGAGTAGTCAGGAAGCCGTGTCTCAAGTGTTCATGCTCTTAGCGTGTTACATATATGATGACTTGTAATTAATGACTATATTCCATGATGAGCAGAACTGCAGGGGCATCAGAGAACCATAAAGGAGCCATGAGCAGTGGTTTCCATATCATATATTTAGATATTTTCAGCCCTGTAAATTCATATCCAGTGGGAAGTCAGTTCACGAATTACAGAGCAGAGAAGGTGTGACAGTATTTCATTTTTATGAGTCACTGTTTGCCATCATCTCTCTCATCTCTTTTTTATTTTTGCCTTTAGAATTTAGATTAACATTTCATATTAAAAAACATGAGTAATCCATAACTGTTTTGCTTCCTGTGTAATTCATGTTCTAAATATGTATTAGAAATACACCAATATTTTATCACAGAATTTAAATCAGTGCATGTCAAACTAATATCTCTATCCCATTTTTTCTCCTAAGACAAGATAATCTTCTACCACCCTCACTCTTACGGTTATAACTTATAATACCCAAGGACTTTTCAACACTCCCTTTTCATACTGTTCATCTCCTACTTAACACTGGAAACAGTTCTAATCTCATTACTTTAACATTTTCTTGAGTCATATTTTAGCATTCCCCTAATCATATCCTTTCAGTTAATGACTAGATAATTGTTTATTCAAGTAACATTATAAATCCACCTCTCTCCTTTACTGTCCACACCTGCTCTCATGCTGTGAAACCAAACAGGTAATCTCCAGGCTTTTTATAATTTCTTGCAAAGGATACTCTCACACTCCGTATGTACACGATCTTCTCGCACTGCACACTGCACAGAGATGGAGCCCTGACTATGATCAATCTAATGTACTTCTGACTAGCAGTTTGGGCTCTGAAGGAGGCCTGAGGGGAGGTAAGAAGGAGTAGCCTTGCTGGGTCAGTCACTCCAGGAGGGTGGGGTCATACTTGCAAAATGACATATGCTCAGTGATAGAAACAATGCCATAATTATGCAGAACATATCACAGATGCAATTAGCATGTCACCATTGACGATGAGGGGGTGGGGTGGCAGGACTAACTGGCTTTGCATATAATGATGTGCATGACGTCAAGCTCTGTCCAGATAGGTCATACTAAAGTTCCCTGCTTGGATGGACCAGGATTATCCAACATGACTGGTGATGGTAGCTGTTCTGTTCCACTTCCCCCTTCTTAAATCTTTGAAGGTGTAGTCTCAGTCATGGGGGACAGTACTGCAAACATTGAAGATAAAATGGTGCATCCAAGCTGCTGAGGGTCAGCTGGAGGGCAAGCAAAAGGGGAAAAATACCATACATGATCTCAGAGGATCACTGCTTAATGGTAACCTTCTACACTGTAGATGGTGTCTATTTCCTCTTCTCCCAATCTCTGCAGTTGTTTGCTTTCTTTTTGGGTTTTATATCCTGATCTGTCTGATTTGCTCATTTATGATAGAGTTCATCTTCATAATTTATTTATTATTTATTTATTTTACATTTGTTTACCGAGAAAGTCCAACTGGGCGCAAGTCCTTTATCAGTGGAGACCCAGGGAGAAAAGCACCACAAATTACATGTATAATAATGAAGATTTCACAGATACAAAAGTCTAACTCTAACACAGTTTTCATCAAGTACAATTAGTATGACAGTGGAAAAAAAAACATTACATCAAATAAGGATAGGATGTATTTTACAGCTTATATCAATACAGCTAAGTTTTAGGAGAATATGAAGTTCTCTAGAGCTTAACTCAACAAAAACAAGTATGTCTACATGAAGTTATAACAAACAGAGAATGGAGCTAGACTGCCTAGGGTAAGGGTAATGCAAGAAGATGATGTTAGACTACCCTGGGGAGTCATAGTTGCAGATCCAGTTACTTTAGAGGTAAGTTTTTAACACCTACCATGCATTAGCAGTCTATCCTCAATACAAATTATGCAACAAGGCCACATGCACACTATACATTGCAGTTACACTGATACTGCCATATTGCTATGTAGCAGTCCAAAGGTACCCACTTGTTTGCACTCAAACTCCTCACTGCAATTGCAGCCATGATTGTATATGTTTATTTTATACATGAATGAGATACCCAAGTTAGATGCCTCAGTGTTTACATGCTGTGTAGTGAGCTTGTACAAGCACAGCTTGGTTTTTCCAGTGGCCTTCAACATGCAAGTTTGCTTGAGCAGCAGACAGACTTTAGACATTTCAGTGGTTGGTGACGGTGGCTTCCAGATCCCTGAACACAAATTAAAGACACTGTTTCAGTGCCCAGACAGCCAGATATGAAGGGCGGTGGGTGCACTAGAAATTCCTTCCACACAAACATACCTGCTACCTCAAACTTACATGCCATGTTCTAATGGGCTTTGCATGTCTTTTGACAGTTCTGTGTTAAAAAAATGTGTATGACATATACACTAATATCACAAAGAAAAGAGTCTAGTTGAAAACTTCGCAAACTTAGCAGTAGATATAAACTAACTTAGGACTTGAGTTATGTGATAAAAAACATAAGAAATAAACAGATGGACAGGTTATTATAGCCTCTTTTCTTGGACTCGCAGCTAAATTTTCAGGTGGCATTTTTTACATGCGGCTTCATGTTCTCACAGATGGCTGCACAGGCCTTTGGCTTCATCCCACATTCAAAAGACCTGTAGCGATAAGTGTTGGTAAATGGCCTCTCAGCAAGCTGTGAATGTCTGAGTAAGTATGTACAGAAATGGAATGGTGTGATTTGAGGCAATTTCCTTAAATTCACTCATTACCTGTAAGGTGAGTCCTCAGTTACCACCATCTCTGTGAATGGATAAAAACAGGGAGCAAAAATGGACTGATGTATGGTTCACCCTAATATGCTAAATACTTAAAAGAGTTAAAAGCTACCACCACCCTTCAGTATCACTTTTTTCTTCTATTGTTGACACAATCACCCTTTTTTATAATATTTATTTTCTTTTTGTGGTGACTCTCTGCCAGGTGTGCATCACATTGTACAAGCAGTGTACACCATGGACTGATGGGGATCATGCCTGAAGATGCTATTGATTTTCTTCATATCTTTAAAATTACCTTACCCCCCCCCCCCCCCAAGTAGTATAGGCACTATAGTAATTCTACCAAAACCAGAAGTGAAAACAACTGGCACATAGTCACAAAGACATCCTAGACAAATAAATTGTTTTAGT
>NC_056750.1:313390776-313545776 GCF_019279795.1 Protopterus annectens | reverse complement strand
AAGAAAATGACTGAAGTCGATGTCAACATGAAAACTTGCAGACATTACAGAGAAAAACTGATCCGATCGTAGAAAGCAGGGCTGCTGTTTTCACTGATAAAGGGGAGAAAGAGTTTCCTGAATGAACACTTCCCAGCCTCGATGTCCTATTGTTAACCTCTATAAGGATGTATGTTTAAATACAGTTGGCAAAGATAAATACTTTAAGTCTTATTGCAAACTAGTAAAAAATCTTATGCAAGAAGATATGGTAAACCATAAATTTAATAGACTAAGGCTGCAACAGCAGGTAACTACTGAGTCTGATCTGCTTAAAAAGGTGAGGGTCCACTAAGTAGACCACTGCAGAGACCACTGGTGGTGCAATTGAGAGAATGTTGAACAGCTATCTTTCAAATGTAATGTACTGAGCATAGAGAACACAGATTACAGAATGCTGACAACCTGCAGCAATGCAGAGTAGGACACTTCCATGAATATGAGGACCAAGGGGTGGAAGGAAGGGATGCATTAGACATCAGTAAATGTTTTAAGTGTTGTGATGGCAACAACATTACAACAGGGATAAGGTAGGGGTTGCATACACCAAACATCAGGTGATGTTTTAAGTGCTGTGATGGCACCAATGTTAAAATGGACAAAATTGGGATACACTAGGCACCAGGAATGCTTTAAGTGCCATACCAGCACCAGCATTACTACAGGAGCCATGTATGGTGGATACAGTACCATACCAGTACAAACATTACTTCAGGGATCGCAGGTGGGGGTAGAGTACCATACTGGCACCAACACTATGACAGGGACCAGGGGTGCTGGATACAGTACCATACTGATACAACATTAATACAGGGACCACAGGTGGGGGATACAGTACCATACTAGTACCAACATTACTACAGGGATTAAGGGTTGTTATACAGGGATCATGGGTGGTGGATACAGTACCATACTAGTACCAACATTACTACAAGGACCACAGGCGGGGGATACAGTACCATACTAGTACCAACATTACTACAAGAACCACAGGTGGGGGATACAGCACCATATTCACACCAACATTACTATAGGGACCAGGGATGAGGGAAACAATATCATACCTGCACTAACATTACAGCAGGGACTAGGGGTGAGGGATACAGTATCATACCTGTACCAGCATTGCAACAGGGACTAGGGGTGGGGGCTACAGTACCATAGTGGCACCAACATTACTACAGGCACCACGGGTGGGGGATACAGTGCCATACAAGCACCAACATTATGACAGGGACTGGGGTGGTGGATACAGTACCATACCAGTATCAACAGTAACAATAAGTAAACAACATTAACAATAAGTAAACAACAGTAACAATAAGTAAACAACAGCAACAATAAGTAAACAACAGTAACAATAAGTAAACAACATCATTAGACTAGACATAATCAGCAAATGTGGAGGTGGTGTTGCAGTTATGTTTAAAAATACCCTCAAAGTAGCTCAACTAAACTGTACTCCTCCCGCTCTACCCAAATCTGAAATATTAACTAACCGATTTGAAATCAACCCTAACAAACCAATAATAATAATCGCCACCTACCTCCCTCCCAGCAATAACCTTCTCACTATAAAAAAATCTACTTTCCTGGGCAGCTACTAAATTCACCCAAGAAACTATTGTTCTTGGAGACTTCAACTTAGATTGGCGCTCCTGCAGTACTAACAACGCATCCAACGTTATTAATCTCTTCAACTTCACTCAAACAATAAACTGCCTGACTTGTATTGACAAACGCTCCAACAAGCAGTCAACATTAGACTGGATCCTAACTAACAATACTAACCTAGGCTTCTTAGCCAGGTGCCTACCAGACTCTCTCAGTGACCACTATCTAGCCTTTCTTTACAGGAAAGAAATGTATACCCAAAGCAACATCCTCTACAAATACATCACTTCCAAGAAAGATTTCTCCCCCACTACTTTCACCCTTCTTCTATAACAATGTAACTGGTCCCTACTTAAGCACCTACAATTAGATGATGCTGTTCAGTACTTCAATGAAACCTTCCTTACAATTCTTAATAATCTAGCCTGTACTAGAAAAGTCGTACCTCTACCCCCTCCTGCTACCTCAAATGACCCAGTCCTATCTCAACTCAATTTAACTCCCACTTCATCAACACCGTCACATCCCTTCTAGACAGCCAACCAACCCAGCCACTTACTGTCCCCACCCCAGCCATAGACAATCACACCCCGTTCTCCTTCTCACCCATACAAACTAATTACATAAAAACTCTTTTGTCCAAACTCAAACCATACTGCACAGCTGCAGATGAACTCCCTAATGAATTTCTAAAACTTGCAGTCCCTTCAATCATGTACCCAATTTCCATCCTGATCAACCACTCTATTAAACAACAATATGTCCCACTTATATGGAAAATATCTCATATTATACCTCTCCAGAAAGGTGGACCCTCCAAAGAACTAACCAACTATTGTTCCATAGCCATACTTTCCCCCTTTGCGAAAATTTTAGAAAACTGCATCCACATTCAGCTCATAAACTACTTCCTCAACAATAACATCCTTTCCAACTCTCAGCATGGTGTCAGACTTAAGCACAGTACTAGTACTGCCCTCCTAACCTTCACTAACACCATACACAATCTCATGAACGATGGCCAGCATGTCTCTTCCATATTTCAAGACATGTCTAAAGCCTTCAACACCATATCCCACCAGGTTCTACTAAATAAACTATCTTCCTATGGCCTTAGTTTATCCTCACTATTCTGGTTTCACAACTCTCTTTCCATTCATCAACAGGCTACAAAGTGGGAAAACTCTCTTTCCCCCCCTACTCCCCATCTCTGTGGGTGTACCCCAAGCTTCTATTCTCAGTCCACTTCTCTTCATCATGTTCACAAACAACCTCAGTACAGCAACATAGCATGCCTCCATAGTACAGTACACAGATGATGCTACCCTTATCTGCACAGCCCCCTCACCCCAAGAGCTACAACTAAAAATGCAATCTTCTTTTCAGGACATTGAAACTTACCTCTCCCAAAACCATCTCATTTTAAATCCCAACAAAAACGAAATCATAGTTTTCAGTAACAAATAACCCAAGACTTCCCAGCTCCCTCTATCAATCATCTCTGTAAACGGTACCAAAATTGCCACCACTAACCACACTAAACTTTTAGGTATTACCATAGATGACAGCCTCAAATTTGATATACATATTGCCCACACCATCAAAAAAAGTCCACATCAAACTAGATAACCTATACAGGGCCACACCATTCCTAACTCTCAATGCCAGGCTAGCCACTGCTTGCACACACCTTCTATCTACCCTTCTCTATGCTTGCCTCATATTTACTAACCTTCAAAAATCTGACCTCAACAACCTAGAGACATGTTACCATAAGATTGCTAAATTTGCCACAAATCATCCACACAGATCCCACCACTGCTCAGCTCTTTCAATGTTAAACTGGCTAGAGTTCCCCAGCATTCTATTTCTCAATGAAATATCCTTAGCCCACAAAATAATCTACCATCCCAACAACTGCCCTGCCTTCTCCTCTTTAGTTCAACCTAATAACAACATCAGATCCCTCAGATCTTCCAACATACTCCTACTAAAGGTATCCAACTCCCACAACCATCATGGTGACTCCCTCTGTTCACACAGAATAGCCAAACTCTGGAACACCCTTCCAGACACAATAACAAAAAATCCAGTACATGACTAGTTAAATCACTCCTAAAGGAACACCTTTCCAGTCATCGGCTGTGCTCCTGCCACTCCCCAGGTTAATCTATTTCTCCCACCTTATTTATCTTTCTCACCTGGCCTTCTAACATGCCTGTTGTAAACTTTAGTTTAAATACTTTTTAGTGTTTGCTCACTCTGTACTGTAATTGTACTGTTCTACTGATTGTATTATATTTACTGCTCCTTGGTTGTGATGTACTACTGTGGAGATTTCTCCCTGGGTCTCCACTATTAACAGGACCTTGCTTTTGTACAGTTTCATGATACTGTAAAATATTTCCATTGTACTAATGTTTGCTGTTACTATGCATTTGTTTGTTATGTATTACTGTGGAGCTTTTCTCCCCGGGTCTCCACTGAAAACAGGCCTCTGGCCCAGTCGGATATACCCGGTTAACAACTGTAATAAATAAATAAATAAAACATTACTACAGGGACCACAGGTGGGGATACAGTACTATACTGTCACTAACATTACTACAGGGACACAGTACCAACATTACTACAGGGACCAGGAGTGGGGGGATACAGTGCCATTCCACCACCAACATTACTACAGGGACCAGGAGTGGAGGATACAGTGCCATTCCAGCACCAACATTACTACAGGGACCAAGATTGGGGGAATACAGTGCCATTTCAGCACCAACAGTACTACAGGTTGCAGGGATGGGAGAAATAGTAATATACCCGCACCAACATTACTACAGGAACCAGGGGTAGGGGATACAGTGCCATTCCAGCACCAACATTACTACAGGGACCAAGATTGGGGAAATACAGTTCTACTCCAGCACCAACAGTACTACAGGGAGCAGGGGTGGGAGAAACAGTACTATACCTGCACCAATATTACTACAGGAACCAGGAGTGGGGGGATACAGTACCATACCTCCACCAACATTACTATAGGGACCAAGGGTGGGGGATACAGTGCCATTCCAGCACAAACAGTACAACAGAGACTGAGAAGTGGGAGGGAGGGATGCACTAGACATCAAGGAATACTTTAAGTGTCATGATGGCACCAATGTTACACTGGGGATTGGGGTGGGAGGGATACACTAGACGTAAGAAATTATTCCATAAAGTGCCTGTGGCACAGAACATTATAACAGGGATGTAGGGCAACCATCAGATACACACTAAAGTGCCATAATGGCACCAGTGGTAGTATGGGGATTAGGGGTGGGGGGAACCACTAGACATCAAGTATAAGTGTGGTAATGGCAAACACTTCAAAATATTGACAGGGTGAGGGAACCACAAGACCACCAGGAATGACTCTTTAAAGTGCTGCAATGACATTGATAGTGTATCAAAGATTGCGGCTGGGGGCTACGCAAGAAATCAGGGCCTCATATATACATGCCATAATAGCACTAATGACTGGGGTGGGGGGATATATGGGAGAGTAGACACAGGTACAAGAACCGTGGTGTGTAATGTGTATGTGTGCGTGTATGTACATGTGGTTGTGTTTGCACATGTGTATGAAGGTGATTGGAGGGGAGATTCCACTGCCTATATGGACAGCAGGTTACTACCACAACATGCAGATCAGGCATGATCTGCACAGCATAGTAGTAACAGTGATTTACGATGAGTTCTTACCTTGTCACAGTTGGTGTGTTCCTGAATCACAACTGGGCATGTCGTTCTGGAAGGACCTTTCTAGTGTAAGCCGTATGGCTCATTATAGGACCTTTAATGAATTCCCAGGTCAGATTAAAAAATTAAAATGTTCATAACTACTTGCATGGCAAAGAGCAGTGACAACATAAAACACAAAACCAAAGCTGTCCATTTGCAAGCAACCACCACAATCTTAGATTAAAGCAAGTCACCTGATACAGACCCTTAAAGAACACCACATGAAGAGTTAAAACTGCAGAATATGCATTCAAAGGCAGTCAGAGTGAGCAACAAGGAGGGGAAAATAGCTTCCATGAGTTAGGAAGCACAAACTGGGCTTTGATTAGGATTTTAGGTATGCTTTGAAACAGGAAATGGCAACCCTACTTGGATATGGAGCAATAGGGAGGAATAAGTAATTTAAAAGGCTAACTGCCAACCTAAGAGGAACTGGATTTTGGAAATTAGCTCATACAGTAAACAGAGTGAATGTTTAAGTGCTCAAAAAGAGTAAAGAATTTGTGAAAATGATCTCTCTGATCTATCAGCACACTGCACACATGGCAGGCCATCCAAGCAGTGTTCATATGGCCAGTTTGAACCACAATGTTGTAGCAGAGTGGGAGCAGTTAGTGCTTGACAATGTTGCTGTAAATACAGAAAGGAAAGGCTACTAAGACTCTTTATAGGAGCAGAAATCAGTACTTGCAGACAAGGCAGCTTATTTGGAGGCTAAGATGGAAGAGATAGCTTTGTTTCAAGGAAGTGCTGAGGACTGGGCACTGAGAAGTACTATTAGATTAATAGGGTATCCATGAGACTAAACGACAGGAACTGTGAGTGTTTTGTGCAGAGGCATCTTGTAAGATGAACAACCACACTTGAAAGAACTAAAATTCAAAAATACAACAGCCAGGACCAGCAAATCGACAAAAACGTTTATTACACCTCCAGCGCCTTGACAAAGCCTTCAAGGAGTACATCTTGTAAGCTGGACTGATAAACTGGTTTAATGGAGGATGTGCTTCACATTGATAGAACACATAGGGCTCCTGGATGAGCTAAAAGAGGTAATAATGACAGACCATGGCACATTATAGTGAGACTACAGCTGTACAGACTTAAAGAGAAAACCATCTCAAACATATGGTAGCCATGAGTTGTTTTCCAGGTTAGGGGACCATCAAGCAAGACAAAATAATGACTACTTTAGGGATAGAGTGGGGAAACAGGTGAAGTTCTTCCCATCCATGTGACTATGTTGACATCAGTACATTAAATTAAGACTGATCTACACAACCTACCTGAGGTTGTTGCTACCTGGAGGGAGTAAGACTTTTTCCATCCAGAAGAAGCTATATAATTCCTGAAAACTAGAGCAGCAGGTATCATACAAAGAATTGCCTCGTGCAATATTTTTCATAGATCAGTGGTACTGCATAAAAAAATGATGACTGGATGCTAACAATCTGTGAGTAAAAGTAGTTGGGTTTTATTTGCACAAGGTAACATAAATTGGGCAGTACTCAGCTGCACAAGTACATAGATATGTTGAACAGTGAACTGTCAATGCAGAGCGGACAGAGTAGTTATACTACAGGAGAAATAAAAATGGTAAAACATGTAGAACAGTAAATATATTCAAGCATCAGAACTGTAACAGAAATAACTTCATGGTCGTTTACTTGGCTAACATTAATTATATGCTTTAATAATAAAAAGATTTAGCAAATTACATTAATTGGAGCTGATGGGAGGATATTAAACTGGTTAAAAGGTCTTTCTGTGGCTAGTTAAAGGGAATAGTCCATGTACAAGTCACTTGGCAGCTGAATTAAGAATCTATTAATGTTAAAAAACTTTATGTTGTCTGTTATGTCATATGTTTTAAAATGTTAATATATTTAGTATCTGTGTTTTTATTATGCTCTAATTTTTTTATTATAAAGCTCTTTTGCCACAATATTTTAGAAATATCAATGGCCAAAATCAGTTGGAGCAGTGTAAACTACTGAACGTTTTATTAGCAGGCCGCACATTTGTTTTTCAATAGGTCAAACAGCTGTGAAAAACATTATAATTTAGGAAGACATTAGCTGAGAGAAAATCAAAATGTATAATACAGAATGTCAATGGGATAGTGAATATGTTCAATTTCTCATTGCATAGGCTTCCATAATAAAGATATCATAGGTTTCTAGGAAACCCACTTAGGGGAGGAAAAACACCAGATGCAAAAGAAGTCTAGATATGAGAAGAGGGTATTTCCTGACAATACAAATCTAAGAAAGCGAGGAGTGGGGCTGATGACAACTAAGTTTCTAGCTGTTATTTTAGAGGATGAAATAGCAAACCCAGAGAAGAGTTATGTGGCAAAAAAAACCAAACATACCAGAATAGTAAATGCACATTTCTTTCTATTTCTCTCTCCTAAGGATTCTCCAAAATGGAATTCAGGTCTATAATAATAATAATAATAATTCATTTTTAAGAAGTGTTGCTTGCATTTTTGGATGACTGGTGCATTACACCTGCAAAGGAAAACATCAATGAGGTCAAGAAGTGTAAGAGTCAAAATACTGGGAAGATATGTGGCTAATTATTTGAAAAGCTGTGGGGTTAGTGATGTCATACACGATATGCAAGATACCCCTGTATGCACTTTTTTATCAGGAAAAACAAAAACAGCTGCTAGACTGACAGGGCATATTTCATGGTGGAAGATTTGTTTAGGGTAAGTAAAGTACAAATATTAACAGCTTCCTTCTCGGATCATTCCCCACTTGCTATAACTTCTGAAAATGCTAATAGTCATGGTCCTGACAAACACTGGAGGTTTCCAGCTTATTATTTAATAAAAAAAAAACCATTTCAGCAGCAGTGCAAACATTTATTGGAAATAGAATTAAAGACGGTAATAGAGGAATGAATAAATACTGTAGAGGAGCCTAATCCCATGATGATAAGTTTAGTGCAGATACTGAAGATGTATGTGAAGGTAGATAGGAGTGAAAGAGGTTAAAAGTCCTGGAGTATGAACTGAAGCACATAGAGGGGTAGAAATCAAAGACTAGGTTAGGATGAACTCAGTCAAGAAAGAGAAGGTAGATGAATTATTATACATCAAGTGATAGTTCTGAAAGCAAAGGATAAGAAATTAGTTTAAGAACTCCCCATACACCAAAATGCAATAGCAATGAAACTAAGGCAGAAAAAAGCAGACCGAATGATTCAATACCTGGTATCTGAAAAACATTTCTTAAAGCATGTGAAATTTATTTTGAAAATATTCAGTCAAGACAGGATAGCAACCTCTTTAAACAAGAAAAAAATATAAAGAATATTTTGATATATTAAATATCCCTTGGTTATAGGAAGCAGAAGCAGGATATATTATGGTATGGGTAATGAAAGAAGAGATTAAAAATATAGTGGCTGGGCAGTCTCCAGAAAAGTCCCCATGTGTGGACGGCATCCCAGAAGACCTGTAGAAATACTTAGATGAAGCTGCATTTGACTTGTTATTAAAACTGTTGAATGATATACCAACAAACAGATGCCTAATTCATGGAGAAATGTGAAAGTGGTGGTTATACATAAGCAGGAGAAAGAGTCCACATTACTTTCATACTACAGACTGAATTTTATGGTAAACCTTGACTATACAATCTTTATTTCTACTCTGATTGCTTGACTGACTGACTATGTTCCATACCCAACTGTCCCAGACTAAACAGGATTTGTAAAGGGGAGGTCAACATTTGACAACATCCTGGATGCTACAATAGTAATTGAAATGCTAAGAGAGAAAATAGTGTAGTAGCTCCTTCTGAGTTAGCATGCTGAAAAAGCACTTGATAGAGAAGATTTGAAATATGTGAAAGAAGTGACGGATTCAAATTGGGGAGTGCATTTGTGGATTTGAAAGAAGTGATGATTAAATTCAAACTGGTGAGAGAATTTGTAGATTTGCTTCTAGCATTATATGAAGGCTCTCAGACCAGAGTAAAAGTGAGCAATAGTCTCAAAAACCCATTTCATCTTTGCTCTATATGTAGAACCACTATTAGAAACAATACGAAACTCAATGGTTAACACATTTAGGGGGAAGAACATAAAATCATAGCTATGCAGATGACATATTAATTTTCTTATGGAGGCTTTGGGAAGATATAAACCCACTATACAGGAAATTAGCAGAGTTTAGTGAATTATCAGAGTATAAATTAAACATGGGGGAAACCAGGAGCTTTTGTGCACAGTGATACCTTGCCATTATATTATAAACTTCAATATCCACTGATGTGAGGCGATAACTGTTTTAAATACCTTGTGGTATGGTTTGGGGACTCATTAAAGACCTCAGCTGACAGAGCTTACAAGTCATTCGTTGGTAAGATGAGAAAATAAGAGAGTAAATATTAAATGCTGCAACTGGATTTTGAACAGAGATACATGCGGTCGCATTTTTTATGCTCCAGCTCTGGCTGTATACTTTTCAAGCTTTCCAAGGTAGTATAACCTCAAATTGTTTTTAATAATTAAGAATATATTACTTCATTTATTAGGAGAAGGCTGCAAACCAAGAACAGTTAATCCATTCAAAAGATTGGGGCAGAATGGGATTGTCAGATCCATGTGGTATTTCTGCTCACTATAGGAAGGTTGAATTTATTTTTACAAGGGCAGAACACCGATCAAACAGTGACCAATACAGGCTCAACGCAGGTTACATTATAATGAAACAAAACAATGCACAGCATGCAATAACAGTGGTTTACATTTATGAACAAGCATAGATAATATGATAAATAATCTACATGTATATAACACTGAAAAAAGGAAATATAGTTACAGATACATAACTGGAAGAGAAAAAGTAGAATAAAAGTAGAAGTGGTGGCGATATTAGTGGCAATTGCTAGGTTAGGGAAGCTAACAGAGACCAGTCAGTTGAAAGATGGGATCACATTATATGAGCACAGGGCTTAGAACTGTAATGGTGTGGTAAGCTGAATCACAGTTTAGGAAAAGTAACAATCAGGTGAATTAGATGTATGGGAGGTAAAGGTATTACCAGTTGGAGGTACTGGTTTATGCATCATGTCCTTGCATGTTTATTAATGCAACACCAGGCTGAACCTTATCAAGTAACCAGGAATGGGATGCTGTTAAATCTAATTAATCCTGAGGGAGACAGGAAAGTTTATGAAATTGCTCTTTAACAAAAGGTAGGTCTTCAATAGGTATGGAAGTATATTTGAGATACTCTGGAAGTATTTAAAACAGAAGTAGATAGCCACTGGAAGAAATTCAGAAGTGTAGAAGTAGGTAGAACAGCAGAGTTTGTGTTTAGAAAGTGGAGAAAAAAATAGGATTCATATAAGATTTGGGGGGCAGATTAAACAAGAGCAAGAGTATACCTCTTGGACAGAGGTGAAGGTCAAGTACAAATTAAGGAACATCAGTAGGTTAGGATATGGCACATATACTTCCAAGGATGGACATAGATTACCCTCTCAATGAATTTAACATATAATGTCAGAAGTGATCCAGTCCAAAGAGGTGAGCTCAAATCACCAGAGAGAGTGAAAAAGTACTTTCAAACGTTTATTCTTATAATTTTTAACTTATGTCACTGCATTCAGAATAAATGTTTGTAAGTACATTTGCTCTCTCTGTGGTGATTTAAGCTCATCTCTTTGGACTATTTTTTTTTTATTTGGCTGAATTCATTTTCACCCTTGGCCTGGTGCTTGTTGGTTGTGTAAGAAGTGATCCAGACAACTAGATGGGGCAATAAGAAATATGTGGAGAATCAGTCGGGAGTGGTGGTTGAGGGATCAAATATTGGTCGAGTATTGAAAACAGGTATGTCAGCTCATAAGATATGCATATTTTCCTTGGAAATGCCTCCACCAACATTTCTATACACCAGTGAGATTGAAGCATATGTTCTCTAGTGGTAATGAAGGTTTTTGGAGATGTGAATAACAAGGGAGAGGAACGTAATACCATGATTTCTGGGATGGCCTCAAATTTTATGAAAGAATTCCAGGATTAGTATTGTAGAGTTGTTCAAAGATAAATTTATTTATTTATTGACATTTGTTGACTGGGAAAGTCAACTGGGTCAGAAATCCATTTTCAACGAAGGCCCAGGGAGAAAGTCTCCACAATGAGTAAAATAACATCAGATAACAGAAGATAGGTAGTTATACAATTTTAGAAAAGAAAGAATTTAAACTATATAAAAAATACGGACAACAATTATCACATCATAGCAAACTTTTTTACAAATACTGCAGCATCTTCTATTTGGCATAGAGGTAAAGGTAAAGACATTTTGTAGAAAAAAAAGAAATTATATTTAATTCAATTAAGCACATTGCCATAAAAACTGAGATATGCACTAATGCCCACTCACTATATTTTTTGTCTTTTTTTTTAACCACGGAATGAGTTAGGGAGAAATAGTAGGTGGATTAGTCATTAGTGATTGGTTATAGCTTTGGATAGAGGAGTAATGAGGGGAAGATTATGGGAAGTCTGTTATTAAGGGAACAAGGACATGTGGAGTTGTTAAGATAGTAGCTTTTTGGTGAGGATTTAAAAGCATTATGGGAATATAACAAAGTAATAGATGCTGCAAGAGAATTCCATAATTTAGCTATGGAACAGGAGTATAGGCTTTGTCCTGCTCTTTTGTATAGTTTTGATATGATTAAGAGTTTATGGAGAGTAGATTTCTAGAGGGGGTATAGGGTTGAAGGGTTGACAGTAGAGCAGGGCATTTTTCTGGATAATATACTAGCTTGTGAGCCAGAGTTAGTTGCGTGTAACTGAGGTATTGGAAGAATTCATATCGATTAATCATTTTGATAGCTTGGTAGTTATGGGTATGGTGTTGAAAGCTGGAAGCAAATTTTGAAATTTTTGCAGCAGCAGCAGCATTGTACTTTATTAAAGAGGGAGGACTTAAGGTTTGGGAAGATAGGAGTACAGTAAAAGAGGGGTGGACATAGTAAAGACTTGGCCAGATTGATTTTTGTGGGTCCACCCACTTACTTTTGATGCCTGTAGAGATTACCTAGCTTAAAGTGAGTTCTTTTTATAGTGTTAAGAATGTGTTGCTCATAGGAGAGTTTGTCTATTGTTATACCAAGAAGTTTTGCAGAATGAACAACCCGAATTTCATTTTACATTTGAAAGTCTTGTGGGGTTGGTTTAGAGGAGAAAATAAGTTTTTTTTTTTTGGCATTCAGAAGTAATTGAGCATCATTAAGCTAGTTGCTATGGATTTGAATACTTTTTGGGTTAATTTTTGGAGGTTTTTGGGGGAGGATATGATTGTGAAGTTGTTAGCATGTTGGACGATTGTGGTTTCAGGAAACACTAGATGTAAATTTTTTTATGAAAATATTAAAGAGCAGGGGGCCGAGGATGAAACCTTGGGTACTCTTATTTTATTTAGCAAATAGGTAGATTGTTTTCTCTGCATTTCATTGATTGTTGCCTGCTGTGTAAATAGTTAGCAAACCAGGACAGTGTATGTAGGCAGCAGCCTATTTCTGACAGTTGTTGAAGTAGTTTGGTATGAGACACTGTGTTGAATGCCTTGGATAAGTCCAACAGGACTACTGAAGTTATTAGACTTGCATCTAAACACTTGTTCACAGTGTCTGTGAAGGAGAGGAGAGCAGTGGTGGTGCTATGGAATCGGTGAAACCCATGTTGTGTTGGGGCAAGGAGGCTGTTGTCTATGAGGTGGCTGAATAGATGACTATGTATACACTTTTCTAATATTTTGGAGAGAGGAGAAAGAATAGAGATCAATCTATAGTTAGTAAAGTCATTTGTATTACTGCCTTTATGGAGTGGAGTTATAATGGAATTTTTCTAGATTTGTGGGATGATTTCTTCAGAGATGGATTGGTTTATTAGAATACTGATGGGGTATGCTATTCCATCAACAGCAATTTTCAAGTATTCTGGGGGGAGGTTGTCAGCGGATAGGGAACAGGGTTTCAGTTTTTCAAAAGTTTTAGAATTAGAGAGGTGGGAACAGGTTTGAGGGAGAAACTATGGGTTTCTGGTATTGTTTTAGTGGTCGTTTCCAGGGATTCAAGATGACTGGAAGAAGTTGGTATGGCTGCTTGCCTGATGTTTGTATTATTGCTGGTGTATGGATTTGAGTTTGTAGGGGGGGTTCAGGAATGAGTTTAAGGATGGTATAAATAAAGCGGGAGTTGAAAGTGTGGGCTATATGTTATGGGGTCATATGAGGGGATGGAGATGGATTTTGAGTGGTTCCAGGATTGAGGAGAGAAGATACAGATTTCCAAAAATTCTTGGGGTTGTTTTTATAGGTGGATAGTTGTTTTAAGAAATAGTTTTGTTTTTTTTTTGTCATTGATGACTAGTTTTTTGGCTTGGTTCCTGAGCTGTTTAAAGTTAGATTCATTTGACAATGTCTTGTTACTTTGCCAGAATTTCCAGGCTCTCTCCCTAGCTACAAGTAGTAGTTTGGTAGGTTTAGTTAACCATGGCACATGGCTAATTTTGATTCTTTTTGTTCGTGTAGGGGCATGAGAGTTAAGGATATCTAGAAAGATTTAGTTAAAATACTTAACAGCTTCATCTAGTTGTAGAGAATGCAGAGGACTGCAGTTATGGGCTTTTAGACTGGAGTTAAATGTTGATGCATTGAACTTAGGGAGGTTTCTGGTTGTTTTGTAGATATGGGGTTTTGGTACCTGAGTTTTGGTTCTATATGTAAAAGCAGGTGGATGATCACTCAGGGAATTGGGGAGAGAGCCAGAGTTAGTGAATTTGTGTGGATGTGATACAAGGATCCAGTCGAGGGTTGTTTATTTTGTACTCCAGTGGCACCTGTGATACGTTACATTATTTGTAGAGATTAATGTTATATGTTGGTGAGTTTAATTCTAGGTTTTACCAATTTATGTTTATATTCCCCTAGTATTATAATTTCAGAGGATATACTGTGTGCTGTCCAGGAGAGGAAATCTTCAAGGGTGGCAATATTTTGCCCCGGTGGAATATATGCTTATAGAAGCAATGCAAATCTATTGTTATTTATTTGTAGTACTGCTATGACTGATTCCAGATTGTTAAAGGATGGTATGTTTTTTGGGAAAGGTGTAATACTTAATGAATTGCAATAGACTAGTGCTATCCCACCACCTTTCTTTAAAAGCATGTCTTTTCATAGTATATTATAACCTGGTGGGACTATTTCTATGTCTGACATATGTGGCTTGTGCCAGGTCTTGGTGATAGCTATGATGCCTGGGAAGCATTGCTCTAGCTAGGTGTGGAATTCTGTAAGGTTGTTGCAAATGCTACATATATTTATTGTTGGCAAAAATAGGTTTCTAGTGGAGCATGGTGAATTTGGGGTTGTGGTGGGTCTTATGTTAGAGGATAATGGGAGGGAAGGGCAAGGGTTGGGGTGAATATCACCACTTTGAGAGAGCAGCGACTGACATATTATGAGGGACTGGGTAGTAACTTTTGAGATAGACTTTTGGAAGGTTGAGAGAAAAAGTTTTTCTTTTGCTGTTAGCAATGGAGAGAACTTTGAGTTTAATGGTGTGTGCATGGTAGCAAATGAATAGTGATGAAGAGTTGTTAGAATGACTAACTTTGTTGTGGTGTGCTGTTGTGGGAAGAGTGGGAGTTTTTAGTTTGAAGGGTTGGTTTAAGTCCTGTTTTATGGTATGAGGGGAGGTAAGTCTGGTCAATATGAGGAGGAGTATGCTAAGAAGAATGAAAATTAGAAGAAATTTTGAAGATGTTTGCATTTTGCTTTAGAAACGATTATTAGGATTGTAGGGAAAGGTGAAGGGTAAATGCTATGTGATTAGTTTTTTCACTAGAAGGGAAATAAAAGGGGAGTGTACTTTAGAATGTGCTGGTTGGCTGGGTGGTGATCTTACAGACTTTGCTTGGCCAACTAGTACTTGAGTGTTGCCAGGATAGGTATAAATGTTATGGATGATGGGGTGGGTGGAAATGTAGGGGAGTAGAGTGACACAGAGTGCAGCAAGTGCGAACGAAGAAGACTGACCCTGATTTTACAGATGTGCAAGGCTACAGAAACAACCAGGAAAGGCAGTAGGTACTTTGGACTTACTTGTTTTGCATACCTTTCTTATTGAAATAAAATAAACAATTTTTACTAGGGAGTATGTGACATTTTGAAAAAAAAACAGAATTTAAAAGACAAAGGGTTTAGTAATAGTAGAAAAATGGGCAGTACTTTCAAATAGTTAAACAGCATTTAAAGGGAGACTGCTGTTAGGAAGAACAGGATGAAGGGCAGCTAACATGTGCAGTGGAGAGTTTTGGTTAAAAAAATAGAATTAAACAAGGCCTAGCAATTAACAAATGTAGCGAGATGATAAAACATAAATCACCCTACAACCTACAATGCTGCTGCTATACAGTCATACTGGGAAGCATCTGAGCTGAACCAAGACCCTATTCTTGTTTCTGTTTATGACCATGGCTAAAAAGCTGTCCCTAAGAACTGGAAAACTACCACTTACTCATTGATACAAATAGGCAAAGAGAAAGAGTGGCACTTTAAATTTTCATAAGATAAAATGGGGACCATGGGTTAACTTGGAGAAAGAATATCACTTGGTTGGCAGCATTGACTTAGGGTCACAGTCTCAATAGAATAGAGAATAATTTGACTGAAAAATGGGATGAAAGCAGACATTTAGAAAGAGAATGCTTAATAAATGTGTAATAGTGCAATGTACGACTAAGCTGTTGTGAAGCTAGCTTGTTTAATTGTATTGACTGTTGTTGAGAATCCAGCTGTTGAACTGTAAAATAGTCATCAGTGAAATTCATAAAAAGAAATTGGGCTTTGTGCCTGGATACATATTGAGTGGAGGCTTGAGAGAACGCAAAACTTCTCTGGGCGAAGTATATGATTGAAAGCTGTATAGCGACAGATGGCTTAAAGGAGAAAGGTTGCCAAAGGAAAATGATTATTGCTTGAAAGACCAGAGTTTGGTGAGTCTGGAAAGACTAGCAGCAACTCTTATAAAGGCTAACTTTTCAAGAATTGACAAGAGAAAAGAAAAATGAATCTTGAGAGGCTATCCTATCCTTAAGATGAAAATCACAGATCACACATTCAAGGTGATCTCTTTTGTTTTAAGATTAAGAAAAACATTTATGTTTCATTTTTCCCTTTACATTAAAGCTGAAAGTACTCAAATGTTTTTAAGTTTCTACACTGGGGAGCATTCATCATCATCTTGGACTTCAAGTAAGTCACGTGACTGCCTGATTATCATTACCCAATATGGCCTGCCTGATCCCCTACTTAACCTCTTTAATGTAAAGTTCCACATTGGTTACTACAGTAAGGCCTGGAAAATAGCCAGTGTAATGTTGATATACAAAGGTGGTCCAACTATTAATACTCGTAGCCACTAGCCTCATATGTAAAAGCTATGGAACATAACTAAGACGTCACCAATCAGAACCTGAATATTTCATAACAGAATTCTCATCAGTCTTGTTTTGCTGAAGTCAGATCTTGCATCCTTAATCTCAACATTTACTCCAAAAGCCCTGATTCAATGAACAGACATTGTGCAACATCCAGACATGGCCAAGGTCTTTGACATTATTCCATTATCATAATCAACTACCTTTTCCCCATTTTCTATATGAAGTCAAGGTGTCATGTCAACTGCTGCCTTCTCACTCAATTCAATACCACTCCCCTACCTTCTTTGATAGTCATGCCTGTCAAATGTCTTTCTCATACAATTCATCCATTTCTTTGCTGGAAACCCTCATTTCCTCTTACCGTCTTCTGGTCTATCTCAAATCTTCTTCACCAAATTCTTTTCAGCTTTTCTGCATATTTTCCCAAACCAATAGTAATCTGTTTTATTTTACATTCTCTGCAATTCAAACTTCTTTGGTTTCTACTCTGTCTTCATTTCTTCATCTCTCCCACAGCGTACACCCTACTACCCAATTCTGGTGCTTCATCACCTCAACGTTCCTCATCTGCTCTGCCTTTACTGCCCAAGTTTCTGTACCATACAAGCGCATTGGTCATACCACGGTATTGTGCACCTTACATTTTAGCTTCTTTGGCATTCTTTTGCCATACACTACCTGTGACACTGTGTGCCAGTTGGCTGCAGGCCCTCTGATTCTAACTTTGACCTCCTTATTCAGACTTCATTTTTTCCTCAACCACCCCTGCCAGATACTCAAAGATGTTAAACTGTTTTTTTCCTTCTATCTCACTTCTTAGCTTCTTTGGATTTCCCTCATTCACTGCCATTAGAACTGCCTTATCTATACTCCACTTCATCCCATGTGCCTTCAGTTTTGTATTTTATTCCTCTGCCCTTTGCTGAAGTTCCTGTTCAAAGTCTACCTATAATGCTGCACTGTATGCACACAGCAGCTTTGTTGGCCTGAACCCTCTGACTTGTTTGCAAATGTAGTGCATCGTCAGTATGAAAAGCAGTGGGCTCAGAGCTGAACGTTTGTGCACACCCACTTTCACTGGGAAATCCTCTGTGAGACCGAACAATGTTTGTACTTCCATATGCAGGTATTATTGACAAGACTTGTAACTCTGAATACAAACCCATATATTGTGTTCTGGATAGATAACTGGTTGTCTGATTGATCACATATGGTTAGAATTCCTGGTGCCACTTTTGAAAGGAAAAATATACCAATGAACCACCACAGTAGTCTATGTGGACTTTCTCCTATTCTGGCATCTATTTCTGAGACTATCAATCCAAAATGGTTATCTATATTTTTTGTGGACAGTTATAAATTATGTGTAGTAATTTGTTCCCCCACTCAGTAACGATTGGTTTAAAATGGGGTAGACTATGTCAACGATTGGTGCAAGGAAACAAACTCAAGCTAAATTGCTTGACAAAACATTTCCACATTATGGCATACAGGTAGAATACACTTCCAGTCATATACTTTAGTATGAGATATAGGCACACTTCTCAATGATTATTTATTTATTTATTGACATTTGTTGACTGGGAAAGTCCACTGGGTCAGAAACCCATTTTCAGCGCCGGCCCAGGGAGAAAAGTTCCACAGTTAAACAAAACGCTATACAATAATTATACAAGAACAAGTAAAAAACAAATATAGAGTTGAAGAGATGCATATATATATATATATATATATATATATATATATATATATATATATATATATATATATTTATTTATTTAATTATATACTTTCAATCACTGAAGAAGAAGAATAGACTTTAGTAAATTATAATATACTTTCAATCCACATGAGAGCAGTCATGAAACTTAGTAAACCTGAATACATATCACAGGTAGAAGAATAATGATTCAGAGGAGGAAGAAAGATATCAGAGAGGGCTGACTATCATGTAGTAGTTCAGAGATTCTTCTCTTATTGTCTCAACTATTTTTCAAAGACACAAAGAAGTCTGAATTGCGATTTACACAACAACAAGAATTTTTTCATCAGCATTTAAGACACTGTCAAGGAGAGTCAGAGGTTGGTACTAGGCTATCGGCCCTAGGGCCTATACAAGCCTAGCCATAACAATTTCCTGGATATTTCTTCCCAAAATATTTACTTCCCTGGACCCCTGTCTAGCAGGGCGACTGACATGATCCCTGGAGTGAATTTCCTATCTCCCATCCAATTGCCAAGGTTCCTTTTAAAGAGGACCAAAGAGGCGCTCTGCTTGACATGTATGGGCAGTCTATTCCAGAGTCTGGGGAGTCTCTGGGTCAAAAACTATCCCTCCAGCATGTTTTGTTCATTGTGATGACAAGGTTTAGATCCCTGGAGCATGTGTCTTTGAGTGATTGGGATTTCTTTAAGTGTAGCAAGTCCAACAGCTCTGGGTTTGACATGGCCTTGTATGTTAAGCAGAGATCAGCTCTGAGTAAATGATATGCAACAGAGTATAGCTGGAGTTTTTTTAGACAGTCAGCATAGGGCATCTTCTTTAGGCCTATGATTCTTTTAGTGAGGTATTTCTGCGGCCTTTCCAGTTGTTGCAGATGTCTTCAGAGGTACATACCAAGCGGGACATTGTATTCTATAATGGGTCTAATGAGGGATGAGTACAGTGGGACAATGACCTCCTTAGTGATGAGGTGTGCCACATAGAAGGATTTTCTGACTGTTGTGGCGATGTGGTTATCGAGGGTGAGACCACTGTCCACCTGTGTCCCTAAGTCTCTTATCACACTTTCGGTGTTTAGTGTACTGCCATCTATGTGGTAATTCATGAGTGCATGTTTTTTCCCAGAGGGGATAACTATACATTTCTTGGCATTGACCTTGGCACCAAGCATCTGTTTCTGTAAGTCTAGTACTAATATTTTACTTAGATTGAATAACCAGTAGATGACAGTCATTGACAAGTGTTTTCCCAATTTATTTCTCTTAATATTACAGCAAGAAGTTATAATTTCTCTGCAATTAACAATGGCATTACTTATCTCCTGAGCACAGTTAAAATGACTGGGTGATGAGTCACTAAATAAAATTCTAAAAACTCAGCAGCATGTTTTGATTAGCTCCTTGGTTATTTTTTTTATAAAAACTCAGCAGCAGGTTTTGATTAGCTCCTTGGTTATTTTTTTAATCAAATAATAGATTTGTTTCAAATGTCAATAACTCATGGTTATGTGGATAGTATATGGAAAAGTGCAAACCTTATTCCATTACATATAGCAGCAGAGACCAGTATCACTGAAAACAGCAGAGCAATCAACCTAATGTGTACCTTAGGTAAACTGTTTGAAGTAACTTTATCAAGATGTTTGCAGGTTAATAATTACATTCATAAAGACATTAATATGGTTTTACCCAGGAGAGGTCATGCACAACAAACCTTATATAGTATCACACAAATGTGATGGATTTACCAGATAGTGGTTTACGAATATATATATATATATATATATATATATATATATATGTGTGTGTGTGTGTGTGTGTGTGTGTGTGTATACACATACATATATATATATATATATATATATATATATATATATATGTGTGTGTGTGTGTGTGTGTGTGTGTGTGTGTATACACATATATATATATATATATATATATATATATATATTTTTTTTTTTTTTTTTTAACTTGGCTAAGACATTTAATTCTATATATGGCACCAATTGCTAACCAAAGAGAGTAACCCATGTATTATTAAATGGATTACTGAATGGTTAAGGGGTAGAAGATCATGCGTTAACATTAAGGATATATTATTATGTTCATTCAGTGTTCAGAAAGGTGTTCCACAGAGTTCTGTTCTTGGACCATTTCTGTTCATTGTCCTTATGTTACCATTGCGTACAGCACAAACCACATATGCTTCCAAATTTGGAGATGATGCTGAAACAGTCATTGTTGTATCCTTGATTAAGGACCATGGTATGCTGCAGTCATGTTTGAATGATCTCAGCATGTTGTTTAGTACCTATCAGGAATTACTTAGCAATAGTAAATGTAAAGTGATGCATCTGGGGAATAGTAACAATTGCATCCGTATGCATTAAATGGCATAGCATTTATACATCTTGTGGTCTTAGTCAACAGTAGCTTGATAACTGGCATGCAAGTTTACTCAGTAGGTACACATGGTATTGAGTTATAAAGTCTGCTTTGAAGTTTGTCACATCTAGGCACAAATATGTATTGCTATCTCTGTTAAATAGTTTTGCAAGGCCTACATCACTATAAGGTGGAAATCTGCTCCCTTTGCTGATCTAAACTGTTAAGGTTACATCTTATATGAGAAGATATTACCCATTACTCAAATGGCATTTTATCTACTTAGTATTCTAATATACAAAATTCTAACACTAAGTTATTGTTCCCTTAAAAAATTACTCATAATGAAAGAAAAAAACTACTCCCTCAGAAACAACCAAGAAAACACCCTTTCACTGGCCAGACCTAAATTTAAACTTGTTACCAAAGAAAATGCCTTCTAAGATCTGTCATATGGAATTAGCCTAGACACATTAAAAATCTTGCAATGTAGAAACATTAGAAAAAGTATTAGGCAATGTTTCTAGAAGAAAAGTAAGTGCACACTTGTTTCTAATACATTGGCTAATATAGGTAAAATAGGACTAGTGCTCTAATCAACTATTTTGTATATATTTATCCTAAGAAACAAGGCAGAGCACTGATATAGCATTTTTGTGTGCATGGAGCACGCTGATTATACTCCAATATTCAGAAGAAGACAAACTAGTTAATGATGTACACCCCAACCTTAACAAATCTTAATCCCCCCCTGTGAAAGTTATTAAAGTTGGGTCTCACGCTACACAGTAAAGTCTTCTTGAATAGCAAATGACAGTGGCCGAATGAAACGTTTGTTTCTGTCTGATATCTGATATCCATACCCTTGACATGTCCCTAACTTTCTGTAAAAAACTAAAAGAGCATAAGTTCTGTAGGTGTCCTTAGGAGAGAAGGATGGCACAGGAGACATATCTTTTTCATTTCTTTCTTTTTTTCTTTTTTGGTCTTACACAGAGAAAAAATTAGGGGGTGGGACATTAGGAGAGTGTCAGACTGGAGAAAGGGCCCTCTTGTTTTTTCTCCTCAACCTAGAATTGAGGAGCACCAGACAAGGGGTGGCACCTCAATTGAAAAGACTGCTATGTGCTTAGAAATTCTAAAACTGCCATAATATACAATCTTTATTAATTCAAGTAAGAGCAAATGCCTACCACAAATCAAGCTCTTTATTCTGAAACTAAACATTTTCAGAATTGTAGCAGATCATGACTTCTGCATTACAACAAAGTCTTACATGGCAGACATTTCTAATAATTTTACATTTCTTCACTATTTTTAAATTTATATTTTCCTTCTGTCTGTAGACATTAATATTTTACAAATGGTACTTTTATTTGATACAATTTACTATAAAACAAACCAACATAACTTTATATAAACTCTGAAAACAGAACATAAAATATAATTTACTTACCAGTTTATTTCTGTTGATGAATGGTTGAATGTAAAATTTTGCTTTGGACAACCCCAACTAAAAGATGCAAACAGAAACATAAAACATGTTAGAAAGAATATGAATGAATGCATATTTTTTTATCTTTACAAAACACTGCTTTCTATGAGATACATTTTGCATTATGTACATGTCTTACAAGGCTTGACATGGCTTGTCAAATACAGGATAGCTTAGACATTTTTTTCAATGTGGCTGTCACACGAGGCATAGCTTCGGAAAAATTCTGGAGCGAAAGGTTTTAAAGCAACTGTTTATATGTACTAGAGAGTCTGACACAGCATCCTAATTTAGGCGTTTCTCTTAATGCAGGCTAAAGGGTGCCCATATGCTGTCAGATATAGAGACCTAACCTCTCCATCCAGTGAAACATAAAAAACTCCATTTAGATTTCTGGAAGACAGGTTGGGAATAAAGGATACCAGAGCCACGCCATTCCCTGGACAAGTTGAAACAAAACCCCAGGGTGACTTGTACTTTATTATTAAGTAAGATTTAACATGTATGTGTAACTCGTATTGTGCTTGTGCAGCCCTACAGTGTAGCCCTGCGAGTCCTCAGCATGTTACAAAGAGTTAAGCCTTTGAGTCATTAACTAACTCCAGCCTGTTCTCCTAGGTTTGGATTGGCCACTCACCACTTAAGTCACTCAAAAGACAATGCTCACATCACACTGTTGACAAAAAGCCTTGTGCCTCAGGGTCCAAAAATCTTTCTTAAACGTATGCATTTAATAATAATTTAATAATAATTTTCTGTTATTATTACCTTTTGTTTTCTATGCATTGTACATGCATTTCTTTAAACCTGTCTGAGCATGAAAATTACTGAGATAGATCAGTCAATGTATAAAATAAAATAAAATCCCCCTAGTCCACATATAAATTAAAGTAAACTAAAATAAAATAAATTACATATGACAGTGTCTTCTGAGCACTTATAATGCTATCTTATAGTGGTGGAAGTACGAGATGTAATAATGTAATAAGCCCCAATAACTCTCTGAAAATGCAGGGAACACAGTAACAGTACCACTGTGCAGTGACCCCTACCAATTGTTTCCCAATACTGTCTATCTAGTTTACTACTACATATGCAGTAGAAACAGGTAGCATACCATCCCAATATGCAGAAAATTGCACAGTAATATTTGACACACTATGCAATAAATAAAGATGGGTGACTTCATTTCTGAATCAAGTCTATAAGCTTGACAAAGTTTTTGGTTGGATGGTAACTCTGAACATCGCCCTGTGTTGGATGTATTAATGAAAGAAAATGTTTTTAGCACATCATATATTCCTCCTAAAAGTTCATTTGTGTGCATGTGTATCTCACAACCTACCTCACAGTCCTTTTTCTCTATATAGTTTTAGCAGCCTTCATTTGAATCACTTCAGTTAAAGTCATCAGTCAGATATAGTCTCTAAAATGCATAGCTTGCAAGTTTGATCTCCTGAGAGACTTGCTTGGCTACAAACATCTGCATTACAAGCTGAAGCTAAGTGAAACTTGCAGTAGTGAATTTTAGTCTTTTGTCAATACAAACTTGTAGTTTTAAAAGTACTATATTTTCATTTTTTCTGTTTCCTGATTGTGTGTTTCTGAACAGTGTGCTGTGTGTCTCTCTGCAGTTAGTTCCACACCCTCCCTCCCTGTTCTTGTGTTGGTATTAGTGTTGGTGGCTCTGGAATTGCCCGCCCCTCCTGTAAGTCTGTATTAGGACACTCCTCCTGGGTCCATCTCATTTGTTCACTTAACCGAGTCCAGTTAGATCATATTCTGAGTCTAGTGTTCACTATACTTAATACAGAGAGAAGATTACAGAAGGCTAGCCCACTTAGGTTCTTCCTTCCTCTCTTCTTGCACTTAAAAAAAAAAAAAAAAATTGCACTTTATTCGTTTGCTTTTACTGTATTTGTGTTTCCTCCTACTTTATTTTGCTTTTCTTAAAAGTACTCAATTTTATTTATTCTGCTGCATTTATTACTGCTTGGTCATAGCCTGATTAAATTGTAACTGTTATTCTAAGTCTTTTGGTTTAAGCACTTGGGCTTCATACAGGCTGTTTTATATTAAGAAGGTTTGTGGTCTGCACTGTTGTGGCAGGACAGGTAGCTTACATTCTTCTAAGCTGGGAATTGCTGACTGAAGGCCCAGTGTCTGCTATTCTAAAAGTGTATTAGTTCTGGCTTAAGCACTTGGGCTTCAGGCCAGTTATTCTACATTAAGAAAGTTTGTGGTCTGTACTCTTGTGGGAGGAGAGGCTGGATTCTGCCCTTCTGAGCTGGGAATTTCTGGTCACAGGCTTATTGTGACTGCTTATTTGAACTGTTTCTTTCTGAAATTGGTGTGCCTTGTTGCTGTAGCATAGACCAGATTCAGGCCTGCTGAATCTAGCTTTGTTTGTATAACTTGAGCACTGATCCAGGCCATCTTTTTTTGGAGAAGGTTCCCCTGCACCCTAATAAGCAGGGGTGTGCAGTTAGAACTTGTCTGATTGAAGACTGCTGGAACAGGGCTCAGTTATGAGCTTTTTTCTGGTTAATTGGGTAACTTGTCTAAGTCAGTTGTTCATTTTCTATTGTTTTATATATATATATATATATATATATATATATATATATATATATATATATAAAATTGTACTTTATTCATCTGCTTTTACTGTATTTGTGTTTCTTCCTATTTTATTACTGGGAGCATTGACTACAACTCTGATCTGCGATATATAACAATAAGTATCCTTTTCTGCGCTTTTAAACTGTTTTTTTGAGTGTATCTGCTTTATTTTCTGAAAAACAAAACAAAACAAAAAAACCCCAAAATATATATATATATATATATATATATATATATATATATATATAGATATATACTTGCTTCCCACCTTTCTAAGCTAGTATAGTCCAGTTTTCACGTTAGTGCTGAATTCAGGGCTGCGTTACATATCTCTGTGTTTGCCCATACCTTACTTGGATAGAAGGAAGTTTCTCTGTTCACCTGTGAGAGAGGGTAGCTTTGAGCAGCCTATCTATCCCTGGAGGAGTGGTTTCAGCCCGGAAATTAGTAGTTTATTGGCCATTTTGGGATAATTTATATATCTTTCATTTCCGTGCTATAAATACCGTATTTGCTCGGTTTTGCGCTCCGTGCAGCGCCGGTTAGCTAGGGTAAATCTATTCCCAGCTCCACAAAGTCTCCTCTTCAATTTTTCCCTTGGAACTAGACAAACTTTCAACTTAAGCACTCAAGCCATTCATTTCTCAGCCCAGCACTTGCTCAAAACTTATAGCAAGCACTTATAAACCCTAGCACTAGACCCTCCTGTACTGTACAGAAGGACAAGGCTCTCTATTCAACCTTACCAGCCATCCAGTAAAACAGTTCACTGTACCTATCCAGGCATGTCCAAAGGGCAGTTTCAGGTGTACTCTCCAGTCCAACTGGTGAACCTGGGCATTTTGAGGCAATGTTACAACTGCCTCATGTACACAGACAACCCCCTCCTCCTACCACCAAACACTAATACATGCGAGAGATGCAGTTATACAGCCAAACTAGAGGCTAAGTTCTCTCAACCCAAGACTGGATCAGACAGTCAAGAGGAGAAGGGAAATACTTGCATCATACCACCAGTCTTACACAGATCCATTAAACCAGCACCGGTAAAAAACACACAAATACATGAAAAAATACTCGGAAGCTCTAAATAAAAATCTGCAAAACTGACAGAGACCTCCAAAGCAAACATCCAAGCAACCTCCACCCCCCAACACAAACCATGAAACACATACTTCACAAACCCAGTGTGCCATGCAATCACAGCCCTTAAGGCAAAATAACATACCCAACATACTAGTAATAGGTGACTCTATAGTCAGGTACACTGACGTCCCACTCACTAGGCTGAATAAGGAGAAGGTTACTGTTAGCTGCCTGTTGGGTGCCAGGATCCGCCACATAACACAAGCACTTAGGTCACTCCAGAACAAGTACAAATATGATTCTGTCATTGTCCATGATGGTGAGAATGACCTGAGCCATACCTCCCTGGACTACATGAAAAGAGACATGGAAGAGCTCTCTGATCACGTAGCCCAGGCCGGTATGACCCTGACCCTGAGTAGCATCCTGCCCTCACCAAGAATGATACCACGGCATAAATAAAAAATTCTCAGTTTCAACAATTGGCTAAGTTTCTGGTGTCATTCAAAGGGGATCCAGTGTCTGTCCGCCTGGGATGACATGCTCGACAAGCCACGCTGCTTCACTAGAGACGGCTTGCACCTGTCATCCTTAGGCTTTTGAATACTGGCCAAGGCTCTTGCCACCCCCGTAGTGCCTTTTTTAGGCAAGGCTCAAAAGACAAATCCACCACCGTAAATAGCACAAGTCACAAAAAACTGAGGGTAATGCTACTCAATGCCAGAAGTCTAAACCTCAAAATGCACACACTTGAGGCACTCCTCAGTATGGAGAAAATCGATATATGTGCAGTAACAGAAACCTGGTTTAAGGCTCCAGAGAGCACCCCAGCACCACCAGGCTACAACTCATACCATACATATTGGCCACAGAACCCAAACCGAAATACAAAAGGCGGGGGCATATCCATATTCTTCAAGGATACCCACACCTCCAGGTTAGTGGCACAGCATGATGCTTCAGAGATCATCTACGTGCAACTAACAATGGGCAAAACTGCAATTCAAATTGTAGCTTGCTACAGATCACCCACCATGTCCCAGGACCCCCATTCCACATTTCTGGAAATACTGGAAAACATAAAGGTCCTACCAAACACCCTAATACTGGGTGATTTCAATTACCCAAGCATTAACTGGGAGAACTACTCGAGTACTAACTCCCCTGCCCAACTTTTCCTAGAATTTATAAACTCAAATGCCCTGGTTCAACTGGTAAACACTCCCACCAGAGGTGACAACATATTGGACCTGGTCATCACCAACATGGTTGACCGGTGTTCCACACCAGAGGTCAACCCCTCACTGGTTAGATCTGACCATAAATAAATCACTTTGGATATCCATATTCCGCCCTCACCCCCGGACAAGAAAACCACAGTGAAAACCTTTTCAAAAGCAAACTTCACATTACTTAAGACCGAGGTGGAAAGTTTCATAGCCCCCATGCTGAAGGATAACACTGTCCAAGCTGCAAAATCCTTTACTAATGCATTCTATGGGCAGCTACAAGAATGCATGGACTGTGCCATCCCAAGAAAAAACAAGACTCACTCCTCCAAGAAAAGGAAACCAGTCTGGGGGACTCCTGCCATAAACAAGCTATACAATAGAAGGAGGAAACTAGTACAGAAAAGAGTAAAATCCCAAGAAGGGAAGACATCCCTGATCAGTATCAGCAAGAAACTATGATCCCTCATAAAACCATCCAAGGTGAGCTTTGAAAGAAAAATTGCCAAGGACTCCAAAGATAACCACAAGGCATTCTTTAGCTGTGTCAAGAATCTAAGTGGCAATGCTCAGATCTGCTCGGAGTTAGTGCAGAATGGCACACAATACACTGAACTGACTGATACACCAACATCCTGGCAGACAGGTTCAGCACAAACTTCACCCCCCCCTCACCCCCAAAAGGGCCCATAACCATACCAGAAGAATGTAGAGTCCCTGAAATCACAGACACTCAGGTTAAAACAGCCCTCTTCAAAGCTAAAAATGCAGCATCAATGGGACCGGACGGTGTCCCAGGCTGCGTCCTACATGAGCTCAAAGATGAACTAACCTCTCATGTAAACACACTGTTCAAACTCAGCCTCTCCATAGCTACATACCTATAGAGTGGTGCACAGCAACGGTTATTCCGCTCCACAAAGGTGGAGCCATAACAGGCCCCGGGAACTATCGCCCTATAAGCCTGACTAGATTGGTCTGCAAGGCTATGGAGCGCATCATCATGGAACTCATTAACAGAGACATTGTGAATCTCCAAACACTGGACCCTACCCAGTTTGGCTTTGTTAAGGGCAGATCATGCCTCCTAAACCTGGTGGACATCTTTGAGACAGTTACCAAGGCTATAGACGAGGGAAAGGTGGTACACACAGCCAACCTAAACCTCGCTAAGGCCTTTGACACCATTCCCCATTCTGGTAATATAGACAAGCTCACCAGCCTGAACATAAAACCCTACGTCACAAGATGGGTTGCCAACTGGCACATGGACAGAACCCACATGGTGAGAGTTGCAGGAGCTAGGTCCGACTCTAAACCGGTTACAAGTGGCATTCCCCAGGGCTCAGTCCTAGGACCCCTCCTGTTTGGCATATACTTCTCAGAGGTACAGGCAAGCACAGGACGACTATGGCTGACCAAGTTTGCAGATGACTGCAAACTAGGGGCTATAATTGACACAGACATGCTCCAAAAGGATCTCACTGAGATGGATACCTGGTGTCAAAATCATGGCTTCAAGCTAAATGCCAAAAAGTGCATAGTCATCCCCTTTGGAAAAAACAAAGTACCCACAAATTACCACATAGGTGGTAGTCCCCTAAATACAGAAGACGGAATAAGGGATCTGGGGACCCAAGTAGATAGTAATCTCACCTTTAATAATCACATTGCCAAAGTGGTTAGAAAATCCTTCTACGTGGCCCACCTAATCACAAAAGGGTTCGCATCCAGATCAAAAGTGGTCATTGTGCCCCTATACTCATCACTCATCAGACCCATCATAGAGTACAATACCCCATTTGGGATGTACCTGCAACAGCTGGAAAGACAACAGAAGTACCTCACCAAGAGGATCACTGGCCTCAAACAGATGCCCTATGCAGCTCGACTGAAGAAACTCCAGTTGTACTCAGTTGCATACCGCCTACTCAAAGGCGATCTCTGCCTGACATACAAGGCCATGTCTAACCCAGATCTGATGGACATGCTCCACCTAAGGAAAACCTTATCCCCTCAAGCCACATGCTCTAGGGATATAAACCTCAGCACAACAATAAATAGGAAGTGCTGGAGGGATAGATTCCTATCCCAGAGACTTTCCATGCTTTGGAACAAGATCCCAATCTACATTAGGCAGAGCTCCTCGCTAACACTCTTCAAAAGAAACCTTGACGAGTGGATGGGAAACAGAAAGTTTACCTTGGGGATCACTTTAATAGCTCTGCTGGACAGAGGCACAGGGAACTAATCTAAGGGGGTGGCAAAAGCCAACACATTCTGGCTAAGCTTATAAATGCCTTCAGGCAGATAGCCTAGTACCAACCTATGACCTGTGTTGCTGCAGTTTCACCTCTGCACTCCTTGATGAGTATCAATGTAATAAAGTCTAGCTTCATTTTGTTTGTTCTTACTAGAATTTGAACATCAACATTCCTTGGCATCTACTAATTTGTTTGTTATCCTTCCCTGCCTGATGATACCGTAACTTCTTCTTTTTTGTCTTTCGGCTTTTCCCGGTTAGGGGTTGCCACAGCAGAACTCTGGTCCGCTAATGATTAGCAGTAGATTTTTACAGTGCCAAGGTGCCAGCTCGACGCCCAACCTTCAAGGAAGGCATGCCCATTTACGCATGTCTTTCAAAAGCCACTCAACCACAGGGAGAACATGCAGACTCCACACAGAAGGCGCTCCAGCCAAGAATCGAATGGGAGAACCTCTTACTGTGAGGCGACAACACTACCACTGCACCACCATGGCTTACTCTGACGATACCATGACAAATCACCTTAAAGACATTCTTCCTCTTTCCAGGAGGAATGACTATATTTGAAAGTTGATAGGCAGTAGGCTGTCATCCACAGCTCAGATTTTTCATTTATTCTCTTAACTCCCTCCTCCTATTAGGTACCAGACATGGTACAGTGCCTAATATTCCAAATCCAATTAAGGGACATATTGCCACCTGAACTATTACTTTAGGGAGGACATAACACAGTCCTTGTCTGTGCTCATACTGCCAAAATTCGACTTTTCATAACAGAATGTAATTCTCACGTCTTCTTCTAGGTGGTACTTTTGCAGCTTGAACTGCACTATCCCCTTCCCTTGTGCAGGGCAAGCCAGCACTGGCTTTTCACTTCCATCACTCTGTTGCAGGTTCTTCTTAGTGCCAGGGGGACTAACTGAGACAGGGTCACTTGGAGTGCAGTGAGAGGTTTATCCCTGTATACAACAGCACTGGTCAGTCTAGATTCCCGTTTGCCTTTACCACTTTCTTTCCAACATGATGTCATTATGCCCATGTGTAATATATAATATTATATACAGACAGACAGACACACACACACACACACACACACACACATACACACACACACACACACACACACACACACACACACACACACACACACATATATATATGTATAGGTATGTATAGGTATTCGTTGAGATGCCCATATGTTGACGTTACATGCATTAATCACAAACTGTCGAATATGCCAATGTTAACACTCATCACCCATGCACCAAGAAATGACTCAGTGTGTGCAAAATTTGCCTACAAAAAACATTGTTTATGCAGGGGGGCAAGCCATCGCTAATTATATATACTAACTCCAAGATTGCAAAATATTGGGGAAAAGGCAAATTACCCAACCCAGAGAAAAGTGCAGTCTTGCACACTTATTGACCATATGTTCAGATAACTAAATGACAGAATGCAGCTGGTTAAACAGATGTTGACCAAGAACCATTCAGACCAAGTGTAGGTCACCCATATGTGCACACACATGCACACACACAGACACACACACACACACACACACACACACACACACACATATATATATATATATATATATATATATATATACACACACACACACACACACACACACACACACACACACACACACACACACACACATAAATAGGTCCCTATCAGAAGGAGGGAAATTCAGAAGAGTGAACACCAAAAGGCTGAAACAGGAACATTGAAAACCTGGAAGGTTGAAAAGCAAAGACCTTGATTGTGAGGGACTGAGGTAGACTAGAGATTGAGGTTTTCCTTCTTTCCCCACTGTAGTGTCATCTTGGAGCTTGCATATATAATTAGCAGCGGGTGTGGGGGAATGGGGGTGTGTTAAAAACACAAATGTTGTATTATTTTTTGCTTATTGACCTTCCAGGTTGTCAATGTTTTTGGTTCAGTATTTTGATGTTTGCTCTTGTGGCAGGGTTCAGGGTTAACTAGCCATGGCGATGTACACCTTGGCTTTAGTGTCACTACTGAAGTGACACCCCGACCCCATGTGCAAACATGGGAAAAGGTGTTGTGAATGGATATAAGTATATACATACATTTATTATTATTATTTTTTTCTGGTTTTCACTGTAACAATTTCAAATCAGTGCACAATTAAAAAGTCAAGTCTCAAAATGCTTGTGCATTTATGGTTTTAAGTTAAAGTTAAACTGCTGTATCTTTGACAAATACTACAGTATGCCCAAGTGCTTGTAAAATGTTTTCACCTTCTTCTCTGCTATACTTTCTTTCATCTTTTACTGCACTTGTCAGTCCTTATGGGATATACATGCTGAATAGTTTAAACAGCATCATTCTCAACTCTGAACTAGCTAGTTGTTTAAGCTGTTTGTGATAGCATCATACTTTTGCATCTCTTCCACTGTGTTTTTACATTAGGACTGGGTTTATTCATCTTTTGGCAGATGGTCTTTGCCTGGTCTGGATGAGTTGGGAAATACACAAAAGGACTCATAGAGTAGTCATTTGGTTGTCCCGAGGGGCTCTTTAATTAGTTTTCTGTTTTCTTCTGTGCTGCAATAAATTTTGCGCATCTGCATGGGTCAGCAGTGTCCTGTACAGTAGCAAACACCTAGAAAGAACAGCTCATAAAACTTAATCCTGTAAAACAGCAATATAGAACAAATACCTTGTGCGCCAACAAGCTTAGAGCAGCTAGTTGGAAGTCAAGTAGCAATACTTACAGATTTAATTGTATAAACATTAAATGTAGTAGAATGTAGTACTATTTAGCATAATCTGCTCTGATACAGCATCCTTAATAGCCTTCTAACCCTAGTACACCACTCCCGTGCAGCTCACCAATCAAAGTACTGGACAGTATGGATATGCAATTTCCTAACTTCTCTGTAGCCAGCTTGGTGGATATGGGCATCTTGAGACAATGTAACAGTTGTCTCATGTTTACTGACAAACACTTAATCCTTAAATATCCAGACATAGTATGCGAGAGGTCTACTTACACAATGACACTGGAGGCTAAACTCTTGCATACAAGTGGACATCAGATTGTCAAAATCATGCACACAACAGACCACCTCACATAATACACAACACATACATAGACAAACATATGCTGAGGAAATTAAAAGCAATCTCCCTAAACAATAAAAATGGACTAAGATAACTTGTTGTTAAAACTATGCCTCAGCAAGCCAAAAGCACTCATAAAAATCAACACCTGACAACACAAGTACTGTCACTTTCAGTGGAACCTGAAACACTAAGCCCCTAAGGCAAGCAAACACACTTCCCAGGATTTTTGTCATACAGGACTTCATTGTAAGATATACAGATGCTCCTCTAACCAGGCTGAACAAGAAGATAACCATTAGTTGCTTATCTGGAGCCAGAATCTGCCAAATCATGCATGCACTCAAGTCATTAGACCACAGGTACCAGTATGATTCCATCTTAGTCCATGTAGGTATAAATGACCTGAGATGTACCTCCCTAGACAATATGAGCCTATTGTTGAGCAGGATATTACCACTTTGGAGACTGGGAATCCTACACAGCCTCAGATCTACAGGCACAGAGATTCCTGGACTTCATAAATACTCCAGCAAAGCTAGAACTTTCACTGAGTGACCTCCCAAACCTCTTGTATCAGAGGCACATGGGATATTTGCAAATGAGCCTTATGAACATCAGGTGTTTCAAGCTAATTGGCAATTTTGAATGCCCATGACTTGTTTCGTCATTTAGTCATGGGCATTCAGAATCATCAATTAGCCGAAACACCTGATGTTCATAAGGCTCATTTGCAAATATCCCATGTGCCTCTGATACAAGAGGTTTGGGAGATCACTCAGTGAAAGTTATAGCTTTGCTGGAGTTTTCATTTTGTTTTTACTGATTGGTTTTTCAGTGACCTTCTCACTCATTGTTTTAGTTTGTTGTTTGGGATATTTTTGCAGTGACCCTAATGATAATGGACATCAGCTGGGTATAACAGCCCTGTGTTTCTAATACTTAGTCAAACACTCTGCTTGTGCTGTGCTGATGAGGTCATAACAAGGCCGAAATTTGCATATCCGCAGCTAGTGGGGTTTGGCTTTATTGGCCTGAAACTGTCCATTAAAATGACGAAACAAGTCATGGGCATTTAGAATCACCAATTAGCTGAAACACCTGACGTTCATAAGGCTCATTTGCAAATATTCCATGTGCCTCTGATACAAGAGGTTTGGAAGGTCACTCAGTGAAAGTTCTAGCTTTGCTGGAGTTTTCATTTTGTTTTTACTGATTGTTTTTTCAGTGACCTTCTCACTCATTTTTTTGGACTTCATAAATACAAACACCTCTGACCAAATAATGACTAACCCACTAGAGGCTCCAACATATTTGAACTTCTGCTTACAAATATGGGAGAATGCTGTGCCACCCCCCCTCCCCGATGTCTCATCCTCCTTGGTAAGGTCCAACCATAAAGCTGTCTTCTTCAAAATCAAAATCAAATCCATAATCCTATTTAAACCAGTTACAGTTAGGAAGTATTGCAAAGCACATTACCTTTTATTAAGTGATGGATTGTTAAAACTCAATGACCCTCCAAATTCAGAGAACACAGCAGACTGTGCTGAATTGCTCTCAGAAACTCTGTACAACCATGTCAGTGGCTGCATGGAAGATGCTGTAAATACCAGAAGTAAGCCCAGGACTAGCCTATAAACAAACCACTGTGGTGGCATCCCAAATTAAACAGGAAATACAACAAAAGGAAAACAATTATGGCAAAAATCAGGAAGGGTAATTCCCATAAAGACAAAAACTCTCTTGTTAATGTAAATAGGCAACAAAGAGGGCTAATTATGTCAAGCAAAGCCAACTTTGAGGTTAAGATAGCCTCCCAGGTGAAAAATAACCATAAGGCCTTCTACAGCTATATCAGAAACCTCAAGGGCAGCACACAACAATGTACTGAACTGATGTTTAATGGTGGCACATTCACTGACCCTGGAGATAAGCAAACCTCTTAGTGGACAAATTCAGTTCCAGCTTTATACCCCTACCATCCTCTGAATAATACTCTCAAACATCAAGTGGGATAAGCTGATTCTTCCAATTCAACAATGTGGTTGGGATTACCTGATTTGAAGGGGTATTTCAACGCTACAAGGCTCCTATACATAGCACAAGCAGAAAACTATAATTCAGTGTGGAAAGGGATTATGATAAAACAGGGTGAATCTCAAGAAACACAGAGAGACTGGGATTTTGGATGCAGATTGTTAAGAAAAATAACTAAAGTTATGCAGATTATTATATTCATAAAGTAGCAGAAAGTATTCTAAGAACTAAAACCAAAAAGCAGGAGTGCAGGTAGCTTGGAGAGTTAAAACACGAACTTGCCACAGTGCCAGATAAAAAGTTTTTATTCCAAACGCCAATATAAATCCACCATTAATGCCTTATATTTCACCTTGCATTTTCGTCCTCATTCATTGGACTTCATCAGATACCTGGTATCAGGTATCTGATGAAGTCCAATGAATGAGGACGAAAACGCAAGGTGAAATATAAGGCGTTAATGGTGGATTTGTATTGGCGTTTAGAATAAAAACTTTTTATCTGGCACTGTGGCAAGTTCGTGTTTTAACTCTCCAAGCTACCTGCACTCCTGCTTTATGGTTTTGGTCACTTTGGAGGGCTTCCGTTTTTTTGGTTTATTCTAAGAACTAAGCCAACATAAGAATGGAGAAAGGAGATTCTGCCAATGGGGATGACTGCAATTAGAGATACAGACAATAGGCAAGAGGGGGCTGGAATTCATTGGAGAAAACTAATAAAAGAAGCAAGGTATCGGGAGCAAATAATTAGAGAGGGAAAGGTAATAGAATGGGAACAGGCCACAAATGTATTTGGACTGCAGGTTAGAGATTGCCTTCTCTATCAAGGATTGATATCAGAGTATACACAAAGAGAAAGAAATAGGGAATCCTAAATGAAAGACCAGCACTGGTAGAGTTTTAGTAGAATCTAGAACAGAAATTGCTGCTAAAAAAAGGAATAATTAGTACAGCATATAAAATATTGCATGATAACTATAAGAATCAATCAGAGGAGATAAGAAAGGATTAGGAAGAGAGACTAGATAGACAATTCATAAGAAAACAATGGGGCCATATGTGTACGACTCCCAAATGTGCAATAGAGACTGAAGGATTTGGGATCTTAGCTTGGAAGTGTTTGGTTAGGTGTTTTGGTGCCCCAAGTGGACTTCAAGGAAGTGCAAAGGGGAAGAAAGTGGTAACTGGAAACATATTTTCTTGGAGTATAATGAGTTGGCAGACTTGAGAGATTCCCTGCATACTTTTCTGTCAGAGATACTGGGTGAGCAAATTGGTGTAACTAAGAAAATTATTTCTTTGAGCTATGAGAGAGAATCGGAATTGCCTAGACATAGTAAGGCCATTCTGACTCCAATCATGGTGACTGCCAAAAAAGCAATTACTAGAAAATGGAAATCGAAATCTAAACCAACTTTAATAGAAGTAGTACATATAATAACAGAAATAAAACTGGAATTGGGATCTTTAGAAAAGGGTTGGAGCAAATTACATTGGAAAAAATGGAACTTGTAGAAACAATATATGCAGAGGAGGAATGAGTTTTAAAAGAAGACAGGATTTGAATGAGCTAAGTAATGTTTGACTGACAGTGATTGGACAGATTGTAAGTGATGTATAATGTTTGCAACTACAATCATGTCAATATGGTTTGTGATATATAATGTTTACAACTAAAATTATGTCAATATGGTTTGTTTTAATTTCTATATATGTATGATTGTCTATGTCATATGTGATAATTTAAGAAACAAGATGTTTTTTGTTTAAAAAAATACCCTCTAAGATATCCCTGCAGCTATATCTAGGGAGCATGTACCAGCTACATTCACTAAAGAGAAGAAAATAGTCTCACTGGGCTCCGATAATATCATAGGATGCTTCCTGAATAGTCCAAAATATGACTTACCAGGACTCCTGGAGTCATTAGTTAACTATAGTTTTAAAGCAGGCTTTGTGCCAAGTGAATGGAGGACTGCAGTGGTCATCCCCCTTCATAAGGGAGGACCTTCAACAGATTCTGGAAAATGCAGACCAATTAGTCTGAATAGTCTATTTACAAAGCCATGGAAAGAATTATCATTAAATTATCAACAAGGACATAAGAGAGTTTCAGATACTGGATTAATCCCAGTTTGGCTTTGTCAAAAGGAAGTTCATGCTTACCAAATCTGGTGGGCTTCTTTGAAAATGTCACTAAGGATCTGGATGAGGAGAAAATGGTTCATACTGGCGACCTATATCTGGCTAAAGCATTTGGTAAATACCTCACTCAGACATTGTCAACAAACTTATGGAACTTGGTATAAACCCCTTCATAACATGTTGGATAGCTAGCTGGCTCACTGGTAGACCCATGAGGTTAGAATCAGTGAGGCCACCTACACAGATGGGCCAGTCACCAGTGCAGTCCCTCAGGCTCTGTGCTGGGTGCACTTTTTTTGGTATCTACTTATTGGATGCCAAAGTCAACGTCAAAGGCCTTTGGCTGACTATGTTTGCAGATGATTGCGAACTGCGAGCAGTAACTGAATTCCTCCAGGCTTTTGTGTTATCTGATTATTTCAAGGCTTGCTGATTTAAAAATAGTCCCTATTTGTAAATTCCTGCATACACTGTTAGAATCTCCTTGTGTTCTGACTGGAGTGATTCTCAAACAATCTGATAAGTATATTCCTTGGCACTTTAACTTTTCAGAGTTCTGCATTGTCTTAATTTTTTTGCCTGATGGAATTATTTTATATATTTGCTGACTTTGTTTCCTGTTTTCTCATCTGTTCTGAAACTGATTTTCTCCATCCTACCCACCTTATTCCTGTGGTGTTGTTATAGTTGGTGGCTTTGTAGTTGCCCGCCCCTACTGTAAATTTGATCTGGCACACTCCTCCCAGTCTAGTGTTCATTCCACCTGATACAGAGAGAACATTTGAGAAAGCCAACCCACTTAGGTACTTAACCTTGAATTATCTTTTGCTCCTCCTTCCTCCCTTTGCACTTTCCTAACAAAAAAATAAATAAAAATCTCTCTGAGTGTTGTTCTCAGATGATAAGTATATTTGTTGCCACTTTTTGATTGTTCAGAGTTGAATTTATTTCAGATTACATGTTGAATAAATTGCATTTATTTAAACTGTATTGGCTTTAATACTGCTACACACCCGAGTGTGCTAGCTTGCACTGCACCTGAATTGTTTTAGTGCTGTTTTAGCTGCTATCTGAAAAAAAAGAAAAGAAAAAAACAATCTAAGCTGGTTTCCTCCCTTTCCTGTAACTAGTCTAGTCCAGATACAGATTTGCTGTACCCAGGATTGTTGGTAAGTTTCTGAGCCCGCCAAGCCTTTCTGTGTTGGAGGGAAGCCTTCCAGCTTATCAGTGGGAGTGGTAAGCACTAGGTAGCCTATCTACCACAAGAGGAGTGGTTTCTGGCCCAGAAATTGTGGTTTATTGGCTGTTTGGACAGTTTTTCCATCTCTTTCAACTTTCTGGTTTAAAAGCCTGCATTTGCACTCATTTCCCACCTTTCCTGTAATTAGTCTAGTCCAGATATAGATTTGCTGTATCCAGGACTGTTGGTAAGCTTCTGAGCCCCCCAAGCCTTTCTGTGTTGGAGGGAAGCCTTCTAGCTTATCAGTGGGAGTGGTAAGCACTAGGTAGCCTATCTACCATAAGAGGAGTAGTTTCTGGCCCAGAAATTGTAGTTTATTGGCCGTTTGGGCAGTTTTTCCATCTCTCTCAACTTTCTGGTTTAAAAGCCTGTGTTTGCCTTGTTTCCCACCTTTCCTGTAACTAGTCTAGTCCAGATACAGATTTGCTGTATCCAGGACTGTTTTTAAGCTTCTGAGCCCCCAAGTCTTTCTGTGTTGGAGGGAAGCCTTCTAGCTTGTCAGTGAGAGTGGTAAGCACTAGGTAGCCTATGGTTTCTGTTCTTATTTGAACTGTTCTTGAATTCTTATATTGTAGCACTTTAATTGATCATTTTTAAGTGTTTTATTTTCATCTGTTTAATTGTAAAGGGCTACACACGGAAGTGTGATATACATTTCCTGCTTTAAAAGTATTTTTTTACTTGTATCTGCTCTAACTTTTGAAAAAAAAAACTCTCTCTGTACTCATTTCCCACCTTTCTAGAGCTAGTAGAGTCTGGTTTTCAGATTTTGCTGAATTTTGGGCTGTTTGTTTCTGTGTTGCCCAGACCTTTCTGAGATCTGTTGATCATTGATATTGTTGAGCTTTGAAACAACCTATCTGTCACCTGGAGGAGTGGTTTCAACTCAGAATCTGTAGACTTATTGGCCATTTTGGGCTATTTCTATTCCTTTCATCTTTCTGTTTAAAAACCTGTGTTTGAGTGGTTTTGCGCACCGTGCAGCGGCATTTAACTGCGGTTAAACTATTCCCGGTGCCACAAAGACGTTTTTTTCAGATTTTCCCTTAGAACTAGCCAGTCTTCTAGTTTTAGCACTCACAACTGTTCCTGTTCCCTTAAATCTAGCCAATCTTCTAGTTTTAGCACTCAAAACTGTTTCTACACTCTTAAATTAGCCAGTCTTCTAGTTTTAGCACTGATAACTGTTCCTGGTGCTCCGCACTTGTCCAACTCTCGCTGCAAGAACTAAATAATCTACAAATTACTGCAGCACTCAGCTTTCTTCACAAATCAAGAGGAACTCAGCTCCCAGTACTTAAATTAATAAGCACTAACCAGGCATGCCCAAGGGTCAGCTCCTGTTGTTTTCTCCTGTCCACCTGATGAATCTGGGCATCTTGGGGCAATGTAGCAACTGCCTCATGTACACTGACAACCCTCTCCTCCTACCATCCAATGCTACACCCTGTGAGAGATGTACTTATATAGCCAAACTGGAAGCCAAGCTCTCACAATCCAAGAATAGACTAGACAGTCAAGAAGAGAAGGTTAACACCATCCTGCACTCAACACATAGTCCATCAAAATGTGCACCTTCCAAACCCAGATATACTAATACAAACCACACACCTACATTCACAGAGGTTCACAATAAAAATCTGCCCAAGCAACAGAGGCCTCCAAAGCTGAAACACAAGCAACCACCACCCCCCTCAACAGTACCCGAATGACACATAGCCCACAAAATCAGTGTGCCACTCAACCTCAGCCGATAAGGCAAAACAACATACCCAGCACACTAGTCATTGGTGACTCCATAGTCAGGCACTCTGACGCCCCCCTCACCAGGCTGAACAATGAGGAAGTCACTGTCAGCTGCTTGTTGGGTGCCAGGAACTGCCATATAATGCACGCATTCAGGTCACTCCACAAGTACAAGTATGACTCCGTCATTGTCCATGATGGAGTGAATGACCTGAGATGTACCTCCCTGGACTACATGAAAAAAGACATGGAGGAGCTCTCTGACCAAGTAGCCCAAGCAGATATGACACTAGCCCTGAGTAGCAACCTGCCATCGCCCAGAATGATGCCACAGTACAAGGACAAAATGATTGACTTCACGAATTCGCTAAGATTCTGGTGTCATTCCAAGGGGATCCAGTATCTGTCTGCCTGGGACGACATGATCGACAGGCCATGATGCTTTGCCAGAGATGGCCTGCACCTGTCACCACTGGGATTCTCGATACTGGCTAAGGCTCTTGCTGCCCATATAGTGCCTTTTTTAGGCAAGGCTCAAATGTCAAATGCACCACCATAGTAAACATAAACAAGTGAAATCTAAGGGTAATGCTACACAATGCTAGAAGTCTAAATCTCAAAATGCACACACTCGTGGCTCTCCTTAAGATGGAGAACATCAGCATCTGTGCAGTGACAGAGATCTGGTTTAAGGCTCCAGAGAGCACCCTTGCATTACCAGGCTACAATTCTTACCACACCTTTCGGCCACTCAACCCGGACTGAAATACTAAAGGAGGAGGCATATCCATATTCATAAAGGATAGCCACACCTCCAGGCTAGTTGCTCAATGTAATGCATTAACACTGGGCAAGACTGCAATTTAGGTTGTAGCGTGTTGCAGATCCCCGCCATGCCCCAGGATGCCCACTCCATGTTTTTCGATATACTAGATAATATTAATATACAGCCCAATACCCTAATTTTGGGAGATTTCAACTACCCCTCCATCAACTGGGAAAACTATTCATGTACTAACCCATTTGCCCAATGTTTTCGGGAATTCATCAAATGCAGCACCCTGGACCAGCATGTCCATACCCCTATCAGGGGTAGCAATATCCTGGACCTGGTCATTACTAATAAGGGTAATAGATGCTCCATGCCAGAGGTCAACTCCTCGCTGATCAGGTCTGATCACAAGCTAATCACCATAGACATCCATATCCTCCCCCCCATTAAGGAAACCACTGTAAAAAACTTCTCCAAAGCCAACTTCATGCTTCGTAAGTCAGAAGTGGCAAACTTCATCACACCCACACAGATGGAAAATAGTGGCATGACTGCTGAATCCTTTACAACTGCACTGTATAAGCACATACACGAGTGCATGGACCGTGCCATCCCCAACAGAACCAAGATGCTATCCTCCAGAAAAAGGAAGCCAATCTGGTGGCCCCCTGCCATAAACAAGCTCTACAACAGAATGAAGAAACTGTTGCAGAAAAGAGTAAAATCCCATGACTTCCGGAACTCCCTGGTCAGCCTCAGCAAGAAGCTGAGATCCCTCATAAAATCCACCAAAGGAAGTTATGAAAATAAAATCGCCTTGGATTCTAAAGACAACCACAAAGCCTTCTACAGCTATATCAAGAATCTCAATGGCAACACTCAGATCTGCTCTGAACTACAGCACAATGGCACTACATTTACCAAACCAACTAATATTGCCAACATCCTGGCAGACAGGTTCAGTGCTAACTTCACCCCCCCCCAAAGGGCCTATACCGGATGATTGCAAACCCCCTGAAATCATGGGCGCACAGGTGAAGACCACACTCTCCAAAGCCAAGAATACAGCATCTTTGGGACTGGACAACAAAGGTGGTGTCCTGCATGAACTACAGAATGAACTGGCACCCCTAAGTACCATGTTGAAGCATAGCCTCACTTCAGGCTTTGTGCCTAAGGAGTGGCACACAACCACAGTTATCCCAGTCCACAAATGGGGTGCCACCACAGACCCTGGGAACTACTGCCCCATTAGCCTGACGAGACTGGTCTGCAAGGCCATGGAACGCATCATCCTAGAACTTATTTCTTAAGAAAACACTGGGCAGTGGTTAACTTACAGCAGATTATATATAACTCACAGAAATGAGAAGGGGGGTCTGGTAAGTACAGACCAGTATTCTGATCAAAACATACTGTTTTAGGTAAACATACTGTTTTAGGTAAAATAAAGTACCAGAGGATAGTGCTTTCATAAAAAAAAAAACAAAAAAAAAACAATAAGTTTGTTATTCTGTTCTGTGTTTGTCAAAACTTCAAGTCTATATTTTATTAAGACTTTTTTATCACATTTAAAAATAATTTACTAATTTAGTTTTGCAGGAGGACAGAGTTACGGGTGTATCTTTCTTGAGAGTAAGCTGAGTTTTTGCCAAAATGTTGATTAAAGTTGTATATTTCTCGCTAGTGGCTGGAGGTCTCCATATTGTAAATATGAGTATCATTATTTGGAGCACAAGTATGGGTGAAGCCTAGTTATTTTTTACCCATCTTTTCTTTTGCAGGGGGAAAGCTCTCCTGTTCTCCATATGGGAAATAAAGCCCCCTTGTCCTTAGTTAATAAATGTATCATAGCCCTGAGGTTACTGCACCTCAGGGGAATGGGCAAATACATAAGTAAAAAAAAATGTTTTTTGTACATGGAATCGATCACAATAAGTAGACTGGTAATTCGCCTGAGATCCAGCTGGAGGCGTGTATCACAAAAAAGTTTAAAAATGAAGATGACATATAAGATATCTAGACTAGAGCAAATCAGCCTTAATGTAGCCAAAAAAATAATGGGAGTGTGGGACAGCATAGCGGTTGTGTAGCATCAATCTTCAAAAAGACATTTTAGAAATTATGGCACTGCCCATTTTGGAGACATATGCATAGAATAAGTCCAAGATGACTTCTGTGCTTAGTTTAGCAGAAGCATACTGGCGTCAAGCAGGAATGGATATCAAACCAGAAGTAGATAAAAATCAGGCAGCAACTGAATATGCAAAAAAAGAAAATAAGAATGAATATAAGGTGAAGGATCAGATGAGAAGGCAAGAAAAGTAGAAAATGCATAAATATAGTTGCAAGCATAGAAAAGTCTTGGAACAACCTCATGTTGATCAGGATTGAATCCAGGAACAGTTAAGGAGAGGTGAATTTAAACCAAAAGATCAAAGGTTAATACTGGCGGCCCAAGATAGTGGACTACATACACATTGGTTTAGAAAGTCCATTGAACATGTGGAAGAAACAAATGTAGGTTTTGCAAAACAGAATCGGAAACAGCTGCACACCTTGTTGCTGGTTGTGATATACTAATGGCAGAAGGACTGTATACTGAAAGGCATAATAATGGGGCAAGACTGTTACACTGGGGATTGTGCAAACATTATGGTACTGAAGAAGCTGAAAGACACTGGAAAACATGAGCCACAATGCGTCATAGAAAATGATGAAGTTTATATTACATGGGATCACCCATTACCAACAGTTCAAAAAACAGACGTGAGAAAACCAGATATAGTAGTCCATGAAAAGAAGACAAAAGAAGCATTGATCAATGAAATTGCTACACCGAGTGTCTTATGTATGGAGAGACATAAAGAAAGTCATAGAATATCAGGATTTGGAGGCAGAAATGAGGGCAATGTGGAAGAAGGATACCTGGAGAGTTCCAGCAGCAGTAGGAGCAACTGGTCTTATAAAAAAATTTTACAATTGTACTTAGATATGTTACTGATACATGTACTTCCATACAAATTGCAGGAGTTGTTGTTACTGGGCACATTGTGGGTGTTGCGAAGAGCAGTTCTGGCTAACATCAAAGATTGAAATAGTACTAATTTTATGAACTTTAATCATACTTTGGCTTAGGAATGGGGTCCATTCCCATTATGGTATTAGAAACCCAAAAGACTTGGAGAAGTTTAAAAAGAGAGAAGCATATCTTTGAACTGAAATAGGAGGTATTTCTTCTCAGGTCAGAGCTAACCATCATTAAACAGACTATCTCTCTAATCTAGAGATTTGTGCAGTTGTCACCACTACCAAAGAGAATGCTAGGAAGTAGAAATTATTGAATCACAGAGAAACAGCAACAGCAAAATATCCAAAGCAATTGTCAGACACTTTTTTAAGGAAAGTTAATTTATTGACAGATATACGTACCCTGGACTAGACCTCACAGTGTCTTTCTAGGAATGGATTACTTTTCTGTTTTCTTTTCTTTCCTTTTCTGTCTTTCCTTTTTTTGTTTTCTGACAATTTCAGTTCTGTCCATGCTTGCTGGTCATCAGACATTAAAATGCTGGTATGGCAGCTAGGCAGCCAGCAGGAGTATACCTTTTGCTTTAATATGTCTTTTCTTTCAGTACAAATGCCCCATTAAATGTGTGTGGGTTGGTCACAAAATGCCTGTGTCACAATGAAGTTATTCCCTTGTGTAGATGATGTACCCACAGGCTGTCCTGCTCACCTTACAAGTAGGTCAGTCTTGTTAGGTATCCTATCCCCAGTGGGGATCCCTGATGAGAGACATGCCTCAGCATTAAATATCCTTCCCTCTCTTTCCTTTCAGGGGGAATTAGGTATCATTACATTCCCCCACTTGCTCTCATCCCATACCTGTATCATAACAAAATCTAGGTAACATGGGTCATAGTCAGGGTTTCATCAATCTATGCCAGTGACCTGGCAATTTTACTTATTGTCACATAAGGTAAAATTAAGTAACTTAAAATCATCAAGTGGCTACCATATGAGCACTATAATAAAACGAATAAGCAAGGTGTAAGCAGTAGAAATCTCACATGAGATTTATGCCATAATACTAAATGTTACCTTCTGCTTGAACTACTGATGTAGTCTGCCAAGAAGAACACAAGCCAAAAGGTAGAACTGTATTAGTAAATACTGCTCTGTTTACCCTTTCCTTTAACTTGCTTTGTTTTTAGCTTGTGTACCAACCTGATATATCACAAAAATACTCAAGAAAATATTGTCCTCAATGACTAAAGGTCTAAATTCCACAAATAAGACACAAACTACTTTTTGACAAAGGAGAGGAAGTGAAGGAACTATAAGGGTACATGGTCTCTATTTGATTGACAAAGTACAGGAAGTGAAAGTGAAATAAGGGTATAGACTTCCTATCTTATTTACAAAGGACAGAAAGTGAAGGAGCTGTAAAGGGCATAGTCTTACTGTTCTGGTATCTTCAAACCCATTAGTGTTTCATTGTTCTCTGTCTGGTTCTCCTCCACTGTCATTAACCTTACAACAATTCCCAACATGCTCTTCCAAAGGAAATCACCTTTTTATCTCTTTGTTAGCACTAATTTTTAAATAAACCCTAACTGCAATGTTTACATTATTTCTGCATTATCCAGGTTATTGGTCTAATCAAGGTCCCAGGATAATAATTTATGTGGTATTCATATGCAGTCCTACTGCTCTGCTATTTTGCATTCCAGCAACACTGTCTCTGATTTAGGCCATTTCATGGCTGAAAATAATTATCTAGTGAATAGCTGTATACAAACAAAAGAGCCACAATACTTACCAACCAATCCCAGCTGTTGGATCATCAATTAAGACACGTATAATATATAAAATACAAGTCAGCACCTTCAGAGAGAAATTAAAGAGACGTATCCGTAGACCTATAAAAGAAATGGCAACATAACCAGTATTATTGAGTCATAAAATGGTTGCTAAAAAGATGCAAGTTTAAAATATGATGTACTACAGGTACTAATTAAAAGGATACAACAAAAACTGTAAAATACTCTATGAAACCATTTAAATCAACTGGAAAAACAAACAGAAGGTTATTAAGAGAAATAAGCAACACAACAGTCTGAAATTCTTTTTGATTCTATAGCGAAAGAACCATCCTTATAAAAATCAATAACCTGTTGATACTAGACATTTCAGTGTTTGTATAATAAATTCATCTTGAAATGTATTTGTTTGAATTAAGTTTATTAGTTTAGCTTAAGAAAAGATAATTGTTCTAGATAATGAATACAAAATTCCCATTTGCAGACAGGAGACATAGGCAGTGATTCAAGGAGAGGTGCAATGCATGCTGGGGTAAAGTTTGTGTAGCTTGGTGGCTCTGCACATGCTTGGTGCAAGGCTTGTGCAGGTTAGTGGCACTGCTCATGCATGCTAGTGCAAATCTTGGTCAGATTGGTGGCACTGCACATGCATGCTGGTCCCAGGCTTGTGCAGGTTAGTGGCACTGTACATGTGTGCTAGTACAAGGCTTGTGCAATTTGGTGGTGCTGCACATACATGCTAGTGCAAGCCCCTGGCAGGTTGGTGGCAATGCACACGCTTGCTGCTACAAGGCTTGTAGAGGTTAGTGGCACTGCATATGCATGCTGCTGCAAGGCTTGTACAGTTTGGTGGTGCTGCACATGCATGCTGCTACAATGCTTGTGCAGTTTGGTGGCACTACACATGCATGCTGGTGCAAAGCTTGTGCAGCTTGCTGGTGCTGCAAATGTATACTGCTACAAAGCTTGTGCGGTTTGGTGGTGCTGCACATGCATGCTGCTGCAAGGCTTGTGCAGTTTGGTGGCACTGCACAGCACCATATACAACAATTACATATCTGAAGTAAGATAGGCATAGCTTTCATACAGGCAGCACTCTACATGGGTGAGAGCTTGGTGCTGCTATAAGGCTTGTGCAATTTGGTGGTGCTGCACATGCATGCTGCAGTAAGGCTTGTGCAGTTTGATGGCACTGCACACCATCTTATACAATAATTACATATGTGAAGTAAGACAGGCATAGCTTTCATGTAAGCAGCAGTGTTCTAATCTACATGGGTGAGCAGCCAAGAAAATATGAAGGTAGACTTTTCCCTCTAGTGAGAATAATATATACACAAATGTAAGGCACAATCAAATCAGTGGCATGTGCCACCTTGTGCGAACTTTAGCAGAGCTGAAATAATTACTTTACTGGCTACTCCATCAAAGAATAAAGTAGTATATATAGAAGCTATCCTGTGTGTCTATACTAGCATGTTCCTTGGTAGGATTGCATTGAGCAACACAAAAAGGCATGCAGTATTTGCATTTGTAGTGTTACAGTGTCACAGGTAACAAAACGTGTACACCAAAAGTGCTAAAAACAAAGAAAAAGTCCACAGGAGCAAACAGCAATGGCTAAAAATTAATTTATCAATAATTAAACTACTGTCATCGTGTATTTATTTATTTATTTATTTATTTATTAACTTACATTTTACTTACCAAGTTAAAGCACTGATTATAGCATGACTGACTCCAGTATCAGACCAGTGTTCATGTAAAATATTACGAACAGAAACAATTTATATAATTCAGAATCGTACAGGTTTCAATGAAAACTTGAAGATGTGTTATGCCCTGGGGTTGTGGTATTTGCATTTATAATATAACCACAACAACACTCCTCTGACACCTGCAGTGCAAGCATTCAACTGAAACACACACACACACACACACACACACACACACACACACACACAAACACTGTGGTTTTCACACAAGCCTTTTAATACTCTGTTTAGCATTTTTGTCTTTCCACATTAAAATACTATCAGATTCTGATGACGTCTTTTAACTTGGAAAGCAAAAGCACTAAATAGTTATTAAAAAGGTTGCACAATGACTACAGTGTTGTTTATCAATGGAAATTTATATTGTTTGAGTAGATATTGCTTGAATTGAGGCCTGAACATTAGATCAAGTACAGAGATGTTCTGGTCTCAGTTATGCTGTTTGGTAGAAAGGGGTTGGAGTGTAGGGCCTATTTTAGCCTGGTTTCTAAGGATGTAGGATGGTGTAGTTGTGATGAGTTTCATTGTGAGTAGAGAAAAGGAGTCCTGGTGGAGTAGCTGGAAAAGAAGGGAGTCCAGCAGGATGCTGGCTCTAGCTTGTACAGGTAGCCAGTTTCCTTTGGATAGTGTTAAGCAATCATATTAATGCCAAGGAACGTTGGTGATGAACTGATGTATTTTATTTGATTCTTCTTCTACTTCTTTTGGCTTTTTCCCAGTTAGGGGTCGCCACAGCAGATCACCTGTCCACTCATGATTGGCAGTGGAGTTTTACGGTGTCGAGTTGCCAGCCTGGCGCCCAACCTTCCACAAAAGGCACACACATGCATGCACTCATGCCTAGGGCCAATTTGGAGTCTCCAATCCACCTATAGCATGTCTTTGGGATAAGAGAGGAAACCAGAGCACCTGGAGGAAACCCACATGACCACAGGGTGGACATGCAGACTCCACACAGAAGGCACCCCAGTCGAGGATTGAACCGGAAAACCTCTTGCTGTGAGGTGGCAACGCTAACAGCTGCACCACCGCAGATGTATTTTATTTGGTAAGGTTTGTAAAATTGCTGTGTTTTTGTTTCAGTTAGTTGTGAATAAATGCAAGTTGTATTCAAGCTGTGTGAGCAGAATGCCTTTGCCTGTGGCTGCCTTGGTTAGTCACAATAGGAACCAAGATATGTTATGGACTCAGAATAGGAGGTAGTTTATTGTGGATTTACATTTTTTGATGCATTCTTAAAAGCACCATTTTTTTTTTGGCAACCTGCACAGTCATGTATGCTTTTATTTGTTTGCATACTGGCACTGTAAACTGATACTGCATTCCTTTTTTCTGCTAGTATAAGGTCCTAAATGCAAAACAAATACAATGGAAAGGCAGAATGTTTTATTTAATTTTACAAAATACAGTACAATACAATACAATATACTGACCAGAAGAGTTCAAGTTAGACATTTATAAGTTATATGAATAATTTTCCTTAAAAATGAAAATAAAAAGTCCATCTAAAGCTACAAATGCATTCAGGTTTAAGCACATTTTCTATCTCTAGAATCAGAACACATTTAAATGATGACACTATGTGCTTAGAAATTTGAGAAAGAAGGAAAGAGGGTTTATACCAAAAAGGACAACTATTCTTTCCAACTTCCCTAGTAGTTCTTAACTTCTTTATTCAGGAATCATGGAGAAAGTCTAAAATAAGTAGTGGAAGCAAGGGGTTAAAATTGGGGACAATTTTTAAATATAATTCTATTTCACTTCTAAAGTTAATAGAAATACATTTGTTGTACAAACATGCATTTTCTGAAGAATATATATATATGAAACTGTCTGGCATTTTTGACAGAATGTAATCCTCTGTGATTTCCCAGAAAATCAAAAAGGAACAATTAAGCAAGCAATAATGCCCAACGGAGTATGTGTGTTATTGTGTAAATAACACATGCCCAGGGGTGTCCTGACAACAACCAAAAGTAATTCCTGCAGCTTTTGAATGAAAGTAACTAGCAGATACAATCTATCAGCAGTTCATTCTTACTTCAGTAGTACTTATTACAGTGACTAGAAAAGAATTGTTAGTAAAAGAGGAAAATATTCATAGTTCTGTCAGAGTTCCGATCCAAGTCCTGGGAGAAATACACAATTCAGCACCACTACAGACTCATTATTCTTGTATATCATTTTGCTGGAAATCCTCAGTGGTGTGGGAACAGTTTCAGAGAAGTGATTGAATAACCTCTGCTTTAGACCAGCGAGACTCAGAATCCGCTCTGCTGATAACTGAAGTATGACCAGTGGAGGGATGGGGGTGGGGTTAAGTGCATATCTCTAACCAGTAATTAATAGAGCATGTAGAGGGGTGGGGTACACACTCATCTTCTATTCATTTAAGTGAGATCATATTACAACTCAGTAGCAGAGCAGCGTGAAGGTGAGGAAAGGTGCTAGGCTTCATAGCAACTGGAGCCTGCAGCTTACATTCCGTATGTCTATGGTTATGGCAGAGTAGTGAGGGGGATTCCATATAAAAGTATGTCATGAAAAAAAAAACTTAAGAAAAATGCAGCCTTGGGTAGCCCTCTAGTTCACTTGTGCTGACACTAGTTAATGGAGAAATGAACTGCATGGGTAACTAAACAACACAGACCTGTCTGTGGTACTGACTCAGGGAATGCTTTACTATGATATACTCCTCCACGAGGACTGACTCAGAACCTACATCCACTCTTTCCAAACAAGCAAACATATCTGTGCTTTGTATCGCTTAGCCTTCTGTGCGCAGTTCATTTTCATCAGCTGCTCGTCAAGCACCTGTATGTGCACAGGTTAACAAGAGTTACAATGGTGTCCGAGTACTAAATTAATTATGTCTCCCCACTACAGCAGTACTGCAAGGCAGTAACATAATTAAAGAAGTATTGCCCTAACAACACAAACATATGAATCTGAAAATAATCTGAAAATAATAATAATGATGTTGTTGATGCTAATGACAACACAACAACAATCCCAATAATAACAATTGTAATAATCTTTTAAAAAAAGGAGAATATGCACTAAGTACTTTTGTTTGTAGTCTGTTAAGAGAAAAGCAAAATTATTTGCTAGCATCCTTAGAAATGTGTTATTTTAATTTTTGCACTTCTAGGCTGATAGGGTCCCAACATATTCTCAGATATTTCTATAAAGCACCACTTCAGCTATGAATTATGCTGTTTATCTCAGTAATTACTTGATTAATCTTGAAACATGATTTTTCATTCTTTTAATATTCTTTCATTCTGTACACATCAGTGTGAGTTTATATCTAAATGTTTTATTAACACTGACTGGTGAATTGTTAGCCAGATTAAATAACGTGAATATTCATTCACCTGCCGACTACAAAAGAAGGGGAATCTAAGCTTTTCATCACTAGATGGTGGTGTTGTACTGTCCTACTGCAATTAGTCCATCACGCTGTTTAGAAATTGATGTTTAACTTGAACAGACTTATCGGATAATCTTTGTCTAGTATGTATTAAATGTCAATGACAAAAAATAAAAATAAAAAAAAAAAATGCTGACCTTTAGACTTTTGTCTTTTGTAGTTGTTCGTAGCAGGCATCAACCAGAAAAACACAAACACAAATAAATATTTTAAAGAACACACATTACTTGACTGAATCATGGTTTAGACATACATTACTGAAGAATTAACTGTCAATAAATAATTCAGCCTCAGTGGTAATTTTTTTGTTCCACTCTGTAACCGAAGGGAAACAATTACACCTTGCTGATGTTCTGAAAATCAAATTGTGGTATACTGTTTATTTTTTCAGAAAAGCGGATAGAAAACCATTATGTTCCTCTTCTCCAAGTAAAGACTGTTCTTACAGAGACTGCTTCTATGGTAATCAGGCATAGAATGATCGTTCTTACTAACACTATCAGAGCTACAGTTTTTTCACTGTTTATCTAATGCATCTGGAGATTACCTTTATCTAATGAATCTGGAATGACTTTTATTTAACTAAGACAGAAATACTACCCATAATATTAACACCTCCAAATTCTCTAAAACACAACGTGTGATGTCTAAATGGATTTGCATCAAAATATCTGTGCATGTCAACTGTGTAGCACAGATTTTCAGTGGCTTATTTCAAAAAGCAGGAATTTTCAGACACAGTGGTATTACAAAATGGTAAATATACAAAAGCACTTAATGTACATTTTTGAGCATAGAGAGAGAGAGAGAAAGAGAAAGTGAGACAGATGCGCTTAGGGAATTCCTGCATATATTATAGTAGGAAGGAAACAGTTATGTGCATGCATCCCTACTGCACAGCTTGAGTGAAGTTGTTAGAAATATGCTTGAAGATTGTGTTACTGACCATTCTGTGCGGTCAACAGCTTGATCATGCTATTGTTTTTGATGAGTTGTTGATAGGTCAGTCTTCAGTGAAAAGAAAGTTACACATTTCCTTATTACAACATAATGCCTGTAATGTCTTTTTTAAAATGCAAACCGATAAATATTAGACTTTACTTTGTTTTATCAGCACGAACGCACAGCACTTTGAGATCATTATCTCTAATAAGAGTTTCGGAAATGCTTTTAGAAAGTGCAGTCTCAAAGTTAATGTAAAATCCCATTCACACTTTATTTTTTTGTTATTCTGAGCATTCCTTTTAATATTCACAGAGCTGTACTATGTGTGTAAGGTGGATTAAATGATACCTGGGCGATTTTCAAACCATGCCCCCCCCCCACTTCTTTTCAGGAGGGAGACACATAAATGCTCATGTTCTTTTGGACTTGCCTTACTAAATTATGACCATTTGAAGTGCTGTAATTGTTATCCACCAATGTCTGAACTTGTCAGTTGCTGCCACTTCATGAAGTACACCTCAGAAGTCTGGCTGTGATAAAAAAATGGCCAAAAGTAAAGTAGTCCAGCTGTTTTTTTACACTGCTTTACACAATAGACAATAGTCCTCCAAAGATAAGCTAATAATGATTTAACTTGATCATGACAGCCAGAACCAGACTTCTCACCCACATGCAGCTTCCATATCAAGTAATTGTTGACTATATACAACTCATATATCTAACTGTGGTAATAAATAAATAAATAAATACATAAATATTGATGCAACATTGTATATCAAGTCTGTGCTACACAACAGCCCAAATATTCAAGTTTATTTTATACAAATATACATTTGTCCTGCAAAGCCAAACTGTTGAAACTGAGCAAACAAGAGGGTAACTTATTTTCATACACAGACAGATCTCACCCTTACCCAGCAGTTTCAGCCACTTTGCTGTGTTTATATCATCTGATTGTGATATAAATAGTACTTCTCAAACTTTTAGTATAAGAGTCAGGGACTAAAACAAAAACATTATAAGGGACACAGGCCCAGAATCAGAGAAGGAGTTTCTTATATAATTAGAAAGTTACTATCATAACATTTTTGCATTAGCATGCATTTTCTGAAAGATGTGAAGTCTGAAACTCAAATTTCTGACATTATTTAGGGACTACAGTCCTCTGGGATTTGCTCATAAGCAACACCTTTTATGAGGAGCAGACCAAAAATATGACTGTAAATCAGGGGAATTCTGCTAAAAGAAGGGACAGTTGCAAGTTATGTAATTTCCACTTTGTATTACGTTAACAGTATTCAAACAATGTTCACCCAAAGATAACCACTGAAATGTTAGGACCTACTAGAGTGAGTCCCAAAATACTGAGGATAAATGGCTGAAGAAATGGACTTATATATATTAAGTCCAAGATGCCATTTTTTTGGAAAATTCCCTTATCACTGAGGTATGATATAAGTTCAGGGGGTTGGTTGGGGGATTGCTCCTTCATAGGGGTGCAGGAGTGTTCGTACCCCTGCAAAAATAGCTTAAAGGAGAAGAGCAATTTTGAGATTTGCTCTTCTTCTGTGTTTTCAGTCTTTTTTTTTCAGCATGTTGGCTCTCAGCAATTTGAGTGCCAATATTTCAATATGGAGACGCATATTGGTCCTACAAATCTAAATGTTAATTGACGGAGTAACCAGAGGGTAAGTTACTTTCACTCACAAACTGCCCCACTCCCTCTCAACAATTACAGCCACGTACACCATTTTTACTGTGATAAAAAATACCACCTCTCAATCACTTAGTGCAAGGACCAGGGACAAACCCAAAAATAATGAGAGGAAAAGGTTCAAAACTAGGGAAATACTTTAAACTTTATTTTTATATACTTATGGGGTTGCTAGAATGACAGTATTTGTACTGACCTGGATTTTCTGAAAGATATGTTATCTGTAGTCATTTAGTAACCGTAATCCTCACTGATTTGCCAGAAAACCACGAACTTATGAGCAATAGGCCAAAAATGTGAGGCAAAATCACAGATGCTCCACAAAATACAGTTTCAAGTTTGGTTTGTATAAAATGCTACCAAAGAATAAACAGTCCAGATAATTTCATAGAAAGAACACCAGTCCTGTAAAGTCAGAATTTAAACTAAGCAAATGACACAAGGTTACATTGCCTTAATCAACAGCCAATCACTTCCCATTTAATGACTATAGTCTTCAAGGATTTACCAGAAAACAACAAATTTTATGAGAAGCAGACCAGAAATAAAAGGCAAAGTCAGGGACATTCTGTGAATTCAGGGACAGTTTCAATTTTATTTCAAACAATGGACAGACTACAAATATCCCAAGGCATTTCTTAGAATATACTTTTGCTGTGTAAAGCCACACATTAAACTGAGAAAACAACAAGAGGGAAGAAGGTAATTTGCTTTTATCAACTGCCCCCCCCCCATTTAATATCTGCGGTCTTCAATAATTTGAAGGAAAATCACAATTTTTTTGTGATGCAGACCAAAAATATGAGGCCAAATCAGAGACATTCTGTGAAATCAGGGACAGCTTCCTTTTATAAAGTTATAAGAAAATAAATATTCCAAAGTATTTCATAAAAGTGTACTCCAGTACTGTAAAGCCAGACTTAAAAAGGTGCAAAATGACAAGAAAGTAAGTTACTTGCAACCACAGCCAGCTCACCTCCACCTCATTTAGTGTTTACAGTTCTCAAAGCTTGCCATAAAGTCACAAGTTTTTTGAAGTATAGACAAAAAAAATGAGGTAAAGTCAAGACATTCTGCAAAATCAGGGACAGTTTCAACTTTTTTTTCACACAGTCACCAAGAAATAAATACTCAACTTATTTCACAGAAATGCACACTAGTCTTGCAATGCCAATGTTTCATATAAACAAACCACAAGAGGGTAAAGTTACTTTCATCCACAGGCATCTCCCCCCAGTTACAATCCTCAAGGATTTGCTGCAATAGGAAAACATCAGATGTTATGTGGCATAGATTAAAAGCATGAGGGAAAGTCAGGGAGAATTTCAACCTTGTTTCACTCACATATACAAGCACAGAAATAAATATTCCAATTTATCCAACACAGATGAAAATGCAGTCAGACTTTAAACTGATTAAACAATACGCATCTTGCTATCATACACAGCCAGCCTGCACTCCTCCTTATTTAGTGTTTGTGGTCCTGAATTTAAAAAAAAAAATTACCTATTATTACAGCAGTCTTCTGCTACACTTTTAAACCAGCAGTTGGTCCCTCTCCACGCTACAATTTAATATTTGCAGGCTTTCTGCTCATTGTCTTTCTAGATTTGCTGCAATAGGAAAACATCAGATGTTATGTGGCATAGATTAAAAGCATGAGGGGAAAGTCAGGGAGAATTTCAACCTTGTTTCACTCACATGTACAAGCACAGAAATAAATATTCCAATTTATCCAACACAGATGAAAATGCAGTCAGACTTTAAACTGATTAAACAATACGCATCTTGATATCATACACAGCCAGCCCACACTCATTTAGTGTTTGCGGTCCTGAATTAAAAACAAAATGTACCTATTATTACAGCAGTCTTCTGCTACACTTTTAAACCAGCAGTTGGTCCCTCTCCACTCTACAATTTAATATTTGCAGGCTTTCTGCTCATTGTCTTTCTATGAGGCAATGAATAGAAAGCTACAGCACTGTTCAGAATTGGGGTAGGGGTTATTTATTTATTTAGTAATTAGTAAAGAAACAGATCTTTTGAGAAAATAAATGAAGCAAGCACCCCTATGCAAATAGTGTCACTGGCCGATGATCAAATGGTATGGGTTGTAAGAACACAAAGGCATGTACTCATATTGTCTATCATTTAATTTTTTTTTTTTTTTTTTTGCAATTATTGGCACATAAATAAAGTCAGCCAGTAATGGTGAACATAGAAAAACCTTTTAAAATGAAAGCATTGTAATAGCTGACCATGCCCCCCCCGTAGAGTTGTCAGCTCTAGGTGGCCATCTGAATTACGCCTATTATAATCTGCCACTTACAGACACCTTGTTTCTATAGTTATATCACTGGATACCATTACTTTTGGCATTCTGAAAATATTCAAGATGATGACCATGCTTACTGGTATGTGTTTCAAATCTACTAGCATGAAATGCATTTCTGTCAGAATTTTTATTTCATAATTTCTGGCCTGAGTATAGACCTAGTCAAACAAAACAATGAGAGCTGCAAATACAGTGTTGGCTTACATGTGATATATTTTAATGGGCCCTTTTATTTGGTGTGCTAATAGCACAGGATTACAGACAAGACTGGGAGCAGAAGCAGCTTGGACTGTTTAAGATGGGTGTATGTCATAAGCTGAAACCTAAAATATCTAAAATTCAAAATATCAAAAACATTTTTAATACAGTTAGGCAAGTCTCCTGGCTGCACCCCCACACCCCCTATTAAATATGTATACCAACTCTGAGATCATACAACAGCGGAGAGGGGACAAATTCCCATTTTTAATATTTTGAGTTTTAGATATTTTTGTTTTCAGTCTTTTGAACTTTAGATCTTATGATATAGACCCATTTCAGACACGTAGGACTGCAGCTGTATCTCCATCAGTTTCTTGTTAATCCAGCCCTCTGTGTATCATTACCTTTCTATCAGCACCATGAGGATCTTAACATTTCAGCCTCCCTCATCCTTTTATGTAATACAGCAGATAGAAGAAATTTCATTCTTTCTAATGATAGCAATACTGTAATGAAACTAGGTTAAAAAAAACTAATAGCCTTTTCTAAATCAACTCAGGTCCGCATACGTTTTACACTTGAACCCTGTCTATGCTAACTCCCCTAAAGTTTTCAGCTTGCTGGGGTCTCAATATTCTTGATCAAAGTTGTTTCACTGGGCATGTAGAGAAGGCTGGCTTTCTAACACAATCTGCCTTCTCTGTTCCACTCACATTATACTAGTTAATAACTGTAAGTCCATTTTCAGTCATAAATTCTTTTATCTGCCCTCTCATCTCTTGTTCTAGATAAAGGTCTTTGTTAGATCCCAACTATCAAGCCACCAGATTTCTCCTTCCTAATATGTGTTGTCTCCACCTGCGAGGGTAGTCCCTAAGCAAGCTAAAAGAGCAAAGGGTACCTTCTTAGACGATAAGCAACCTGCATTATTAGCCCTGTATTTTAAATAGCTGCTACATAATCTTAAGTTCTCTCAAATAATGTTATTGGCATTTGACCTGTTGCTGTACTGCCCATGTACACATGACACGGGAAATAGTCAGCACCAACCCCTTAACTCTGACCCTAGATTAATGGTGCCTTTCTCAAACATACTCTTTCTGATAGTTACCCTTCCATTAATACTGCATTAACCCCCATACACACACTATCTCACTAGATTCCCTGGTTATGCAGCTGTAACAGATTCCTTCTATGCAGCTAGAAAAATATATAAAATGTATAAAATATATATCTCCAATCAATACTGAACTTAACCTACAGTCAGAAAATCTTCTCAGATTGTTTCTTACTGAAACTACAATACAGCCAAGGCCCATATGAATCTTACAAGCATTGTAAATAAAATACCAGATTTACATGCGTTGATAAAATATCACTCCCCTAACATACTGGCAATAACACAATATGTATAGCAGCCCTTTAAATCCTACCTGCAGACAATATCAGCACACTGGAGGACATCCCAGCCTGGCTAGCCCACATTGTGCACACAGACAATTATATGAGGTGATGTTATCATCAACTGGTCAAGGCTCACCATTTCCAGTATAAACCTAAATTTCTAGTTTTTCACAAGTTATCATTGATCCTACCAGAATAAGCCAGAAAAATGGTAAAACTACCACCCTGGACTGGTTATTAACAACTATCCCTAATAACATAAGCTCTTATGGCACGGACACCTTAGCAAATGTACTTAGTGACCATCTGCCCATAGATGACACAAGAGAAAGCAATACAGCACCCAGAGAATACAAATATAAATCCTCTCGCAAAATGAACAACGTTGACTCAGAGCCGTGCAACACCTCTCTACAGTCTCACAACTGGAACATCCTAAAAATCTTGCCACTAGATAATGCTGTTGCCTATGTTAATAAGATATTTATGGAAGTACTAAAGAGCATACCCCCAGAGGCTTAAACTAGTGCCAAACAAAAGTGCACCCCCCTACCACCAGGAAATTAATAAGGAATAGAGTTAAAGCCTCGAAAGCATGGCTCAATAATAACGTGGAAAACAATCTTCAGCAATATAACTATATACAAAATAAGGCCAAATGCTTGATCAAACTTGACATGAAACTTTATTACTCCAATTTGTAGAATAGATGCTATAAAAATTCTAGACAATTTCAGACCACCATATCTAAAATACTACATGTTGGCTCAAATGGACAACCAAACCCCAGTCCCCAATGCTCACTAGAAGAAACAACGAACATATTCAGTGATCACTTTATCTCTAGCATTTCTTCATAACTAAACTTAAAATAAATCTAGCTCCTGTAATAATCTGACAATATTCCACTCAGTCTCACCTCCCAATTCTGTTAATACAGTACTCACTCTTTCTCCTTTCAACCAGTATTCAACACAATAATCAAGAAATACCTCAAACAAATTAAACTGAGTACACTTGCTCCAGATGAAATTCCTGATGATTTCTTAAAAATAGCAGCCAGCTCAATTTCCTTTCTAGTATCTATTCTCATAAATTGGTCTATTCAGGAATCACATGTCCCAGCCTTATGGATAACATCTCACATCATTCCACTTCATAAGGGAGATAGCCCCAATTATATGTCCAGCTTTAGACCCACTGCAATTTTATCCCCTCCTTGAAAAATGCATTCATAATCAATTAATGACTCATTTACAAATAAACAAACTCCTTACTCCCACATAACATTGTTTCAGACCAGAACATAATACTACTACAGCTATCCTAAACATCAACAACATTATTAACTTAACAAAAGACAAAGGCCAGCAAGTTTCTGCCATGTTTCTGGATCTGTCTGAGGCTATCAATACCACTTCATATAGCCCATTTCTAAAACAATTCTCTTCACTTGGCCATCAAACACCTCCAACAACTGGTTCTCCAGCTAGCTCTCTAATAGGCTCCAGTCTGTTAAATGGATTAATTCCTACTCCACATTCCTACCAATTAAAACAGGTGTTCTAAAAGGTTCCATAATACAGCTTTTGAACATATTTACCAACAACCTACACTCCACCAAATGTCAAGCATCCCTCATACAATATGTATAGGACTGCACTTTAATCTGTCCTGCCAGTAACCTAATTACTCCACAACACATAACTCAAGGGTTATTTTCATTGGTTAAAAGCTGTCTCAATAACTCAAAACAAAGTTTGTGTCAGGTTATTAAAATTAGGGAAACTCTATAGACCAAAAAATGCATAAGTGGTTCATCCAGGAAACTCCTGCCCTCTACATTCTTGCTCTTCACTTTACTGCATGGTTCCCCAGTACTGGTTAACCTTCAAGCTTCTATCCAAAATAAATTAAACCAGTGCTACAGTAAAATAGCAAAATTTGTCACTAACTCATCCATCACTGCTTAAGCATAAAACAGCTTGAATTACCCAAGCAACTCACTGTCACTCAACTATTCCTACTCTACAAATTAAAATAAAAGCTAGAACAAGGCAAAGCCCTACTAGGTTTATTGTACACATACACCCCTGCTAGGCCACTTTGATCTGGACAAAAAAATGCTCCTCTACCAAAAAAAAAAAAACACACATGTCAGCAGGAGGCATTCCAACTATTTAGACCACTCCTGGAAATGTATCCCCTCACCCCTTAAACCTATTAAGCTTTTCTACCCTTGTATATAATTACTCATCAACTACTTTTTAAATGTTTTTGAATCGGTTTTGGAGCTTTAATTTCCAGGCTTTTGCTTAAACTGGGCCATTGACTCAAATCAGACTTTTCCAGTTCCCAATGACCATAAAATAAATATTTGAGCCTGACAATACAGAGGACTTAAATCACTAAACTCACTAAAAATAAACCACAATTGCGTAAATTGTTTTACATTATGAACTCCTATGGATCTAATCAGGCTGAAACCTTACTGAGAAGAAAGCCAAAACCATTAATATACAACTTAAAAGAAGTAAAACAAGAACACCCCCCCTAACATCCGTAACATCCCTAACACCACCTGCTCAAAACTGAAGTCAAAAACTACCCCCTGAACTCAAGAATCTGCTCATGCCATAATCCTCCATGAACTCAAGTACCTGTTTCTTGACATAACCTCTCCATTTCTATGTTTCAAGCTGTCAAAGTGTTACACAAGAAACTATTCCTCCATGTAAAGAATATCTACCAAAAATATACTGCTTCACTTAATAGTTAGCAGTGGTTTGAGACTAGAAAATGATAATCATTGAAGTTGCTAAACTATTTTTGTTTACACATGGATTCATTTGTACCTTTACTGTATAGTCTACATGACTTATTTTTATGCATCTCATTTCATTTTTTTCTACTGTATGAATATTATTAATTTCTTATATTTTACTGTATTGTAACAATTTTGTAATCATTATTGTAAAGTCTTTTTTAGTAGTCTAGAGATTTTCTCCTTGGGTCTCCACTGAAAACGGACCAAATGGCTCAGCTGGACTAACCTCGAAAAGCAGTTAGAAATGATGACTAGTAAGCTAAAAGCCACTCAGCAAACCGTAGAAACTGGTTTAAACAATTTATTGACATAAAGTAAAATAAAATAAAAAAGAAAACGACCATCCAATTTAAATAACTTTCCAAGATATACAACTGAGTACTAAGCGCTTTCACCCTGTCTCCTTTAGGGCATCATCAGAGTACTGGATGAATAAGGTATAGCCCATCCCTGATATACTACTACAACAATTGAATAATTAATTAATTGATTGTAATTCAGCAAACATAGCGTTTGAGAAAAAACAACAGTGACAATACTATATACAATATAAAATTGCAACTGTACAGTCATCTTTAAAATGAATTTAAAAGTTAATTTAAAATGAATTTAAAAACTTCCAATAATTAGTGCAATAAATAAGTGAGTAAATGGGAAATGTATAAAAACAGTACGTTTATAAATATACTTAAGAGTAAATATACAATATTGTTGTGATAAAATCATGTAATATATGTATTCTTAGCGTAAAAGTGTCAATAACTAATAATTTACACTCTGTTTGGATGTTAGAGTATTATATTGTAAAAACTGTATAGCCTTGAGTAATTGATAATGTAAAATATATAAAATATATAAATTAGATTATTGTACAAATAATTAGTTATATTATATGAAATATTGTGAATATATAGTAAATGTTTAATATTTTATAAATTACATAATAATTTGAATCTGAATAAAAATGTATATAAAATGTGATTTGAGTTTCAGCACACTAGAGATTGACACGTGTTCATTAATGCCCGGCCAATTACAAGCGTTAAGCCTGAGTTGCCAATATGCTATCCCAAAAATGAAATATGAGCTATAACCTTACAGTTAGGCTCTAGCACCCACAAAATGCAAATCATAAACAAAATCTGCAGATTCATGCTACTTGCCAAACCCCATAGTCACTGCTTACTCCTAGAATGCTTTAACTGGCTGTTGTTAATGGGAGAAGTACTCCCCTACTTAACACACAAATCTATGAAATACTACAATTGGAGTATTGCCTTCCACATAACTCTCAACTGAATAGCATAACTCTCACTCTCACATGACCAGATTATTGCAGAATGTCCAGATTTTTGCTTCATATTTTTATTCTCTTCCCCATGAAATGTATAGCTTTCAGACAAGCCATTGAGGACTAAAGTCATTAAATAATAACAGATATTTGAGTTTCATTTATTTATTTATTTTATTTAACATTTGTTGACCGTGAAAGTCTGACTAGGACAGAGCCTATTTTCAGCGAAGGCTCTGGGAGAAATGTTCAAGACGCATGTCTTTGGATTTTGGGAGGAAACCAGAGCACACAGAGGAAACCCAGGCGAACCCAAGGTAGACATACAGACTTCACACAGAAGCCACCCCAGCCAAGAATTGAACCGGAGAACTTCTTGCTGTGAGGTGATAACATTAACCACTGCACCACTGAGCCTTTGTTTCAGACTTCTTATTCTTTAGAAAATGTAAGTTGATGCCAAACCTGTTATAAAAACTTTTTTTTTAATTTATAAGAGCAATATTTAAAACCTGTCCCTATTTTTAGCCCGTTGTATTCCCATTATTTTTGGCTTTGTCCAGATTCCTTGTGCTAACAGACTGAGAGGTATGCCCTCCCCTCAAAAGAAAACTGCAAATTAAACAACCAAACTACAAACTGAGGGATAGCCAGGAGGAAGCCTTCACCCTCAATAGACACCACTATAAAACCTGTACAGGGAAAAGAGCCTTTGCTAAGCTAGGCCGGCAACCTGGAATCACTTACCAACATTAGTGAGCCAGCAAGAGGCACTCAAAGCATTTAAAAGTAATAAAAAGTTCAGCTATAAAAATTACTAACTATAGAATTATATATAGGTGCAACCAAACATACTGTAAATATTTTCATTGCTTCATTTACTCTATAAACATATATGTAATAACTTTGAACTATCTTACCATAACACCCATGCTGCAAATCCTTATCAGACTTTTATGTTTATGTCTGTGTTCCCTTATTATATTTTCCTGTAATGTACTCTCTCATTCTCTCTCTCAAGATATATATATATATATATATATATATATATATATATATATATATATATATATATATATGAGTGTGTGTGCGTATACGATATATATATATATATATATATATATATATATATATATATATGGGTCCTATTTGTTTTGTTGACAGTACGGTTCATCGAACCGTACTTTGTCAAAATTACTTTAGCAAAACTGCATTTCGTCAAAAATGCACTTTCGCTAAAGAAAAGAAAACAAAAAAACATGCCATTTGCATGTAGCATTAGTTGTACATCAACTTATACTGTTGATGTACAACTAAGGAAACTCTTGTTGAGATCGTGGTACAGTGGGGATAAGGGAATATTCCTTTTTCCCCACTGCAGTGTGATCTTGGAGTGAGAATATTAAAGAAGGGGGATTTTGTGGTGTGTTATTTTTTTTTTTTTAGTTAGTTTTTATTTTTTTATTCCACGAAAGTGCATTTTCAATGGAATACACTTTCGCGGAAATGAGTTCTACAAAGTACAGTTCAGTGAACCATACTTTCAATTTAAGAATGTAGACCTATATATATATACATATATATACATATATATATATATATATATATATAGAGAGAGAGAGAGAGAGAGACAGCGATGCACAGCTGTGCCCAGGTTTAACTGAGAAGGGTCTATTGACCAGTCCACCTACCTGGATATTAAACTGAATTAAATAAGTAAATGTGATACACTAAACCAAGAGATTTAGAAAACCAATTAACAAAATGAATTAGAATAGCATACACAGACCACAAGACCAAGACCATGAAAATGGCAGACTTCATACCCCAAGAAGGCAATTACTGACCATGCTAGACATAGTGTACATTAACAACTGCAGGATCATTTCAAATTCATTCCCCCAACAGATATAGGTTCATCTGTGTGTACTAGGCCAATGGCACCTGGAGCCTTTACATGCCTAGCCTTATAAGTGCCCTGGCATCATTCCACCATTAGTTCCCGGTACCTCTATCAAGTAGAACCACTGGAGTGATCCCCAGGGTGAACTTTCTATTTCCCATCAACTCATCAAGATTTCTCTTGAAGAGGGCCAGTGAGGTCCTCTGCTTGACATGTATGGGAAGCCTATTCCAGATCATGGGCAGTCTCTGGGTTATGATCCTGTCCCTCCAGCATGTTCTGTTAATTGTGGTAATGAGGTTGAGGTCTATGGAGCATGTGGTGCACAGGGATTTGGATTTCTTTAGGCATAACATTTCTAAAAGGGCTGGGTCAGACATGGCTTTGTAAGCTAAGCAGATATCGCCTCTTAATAGATGATATGAGACAGAGAAAAGCTGGAGTTTTTTTGAGTCTGTCCATGTAGGGCATATGCTTAAGGCCTAGGATCCTCTTCTTGAGGTATTTTTGTGGCCTTTCCAACTGTTGCAGGTTTTTAGTGAGGTACATGACAAATGGGGCATTATACTCGATGACTGGTCTAATGAGGGAAAAGTAGAGAGAGATGATGACCTCTCTCTTCCTGGATGCAAAACCCTTGATAATGAGATGTGCCACATAGAAGGACTTTCTGACCACAGTGGCAATGTGGTGGTCGAAGGAGAGGTTGCTGTCAACCTGTGTCCCCAGATCTCTTATAACACCTTCAGTGTTCAGTAGGCTACCATCAGTGTGGTAATTAGTGGGAATTGAGTTTTTCCCAAAGGGATTGACGAAGTATTTTTTTGACATTAAGCTTAAGGCCATGGTTTTGACACCAGTCATTGATCTCAATGAGGCCTTTCTGTAGGATGTCTACTTCACTTGGGGAGTTAATAATGGCTCCCAGCTTACAATCGTCGGTGAACTTGATCAGCCAGAGTCCCTCCATGTTGGCCTGGACTTCTGAGAAGTAGATGCCAAACAGGAGAGGACCCAGGACCGATCCCAGTGGGACTCCACTCATGACTGGTTAGCAGTCTGACTTGAAGTCTGCTACTTTCACACCATGGGTTCTATCTGTGAGCCAGTTTGCAACCCACCTAGTGATATAGGGGTTGATGCCTAGTTTGATGAGTCTGGCAATAATTTCTGAGTGGGAAATGGAATCAAAGGCCTTGGCCAGATCGAGGTAGGCTGCATGAACTGCCTTGTCCTCATCCACAGCTCTAGTGACTCACTCAAAGAAGTTATCTAGGTTGAGCAAGTATGATCTACCCTTCACAAAATCAAATTGTGTGGGATCCAGAGTTTGGACAGTCCCTATATCCTTGTTAATTAGGTCCATGATGATGCGCTCCATAGCCTTATATATCAAACTCATCAGGCTAATGGGGCGATAATTCCTGGGGTCTGCAGTCGCTCCCCTTTATGGAGAGGGATGACTGTAGCAGTGGGCCATTCTGTAGGGACAAAGCCTGAGGTGAGGCTGTGATTGAACAGGGCACACAGGTGAGGTGCCAGTTCACTATGTAGTTCATGTAGAACACAGCCAGGGATACTGTCAGGTCCCATGGAAGCTGTATTCTTGGCCTTGGACAATTCAGCTTTAACCTGTGCTGCAGTATTCCTGGGTGCCTGGTATTCTTCTGGTATTGTGATTGGTCCTTTGGGGGGGGGGGTAAAGTTGGCACTGAATCTGTCAGCCAGTATGTTGGCAATATCTGTTGGGTCAGTATAGGAGGTACCATTGTGCAATAACTCAGAGCAAATTTGGGTATTACCGTGGAGATTCTTGATATAACTGTAGAAGGCTTTGTGTTGTTATATGCAAAGTCAGCTGAGGTAATCTAATTATATGAAAAACCTTTACCTGTAGCATGAAGTGTACAACAGAAAATAAAGCTGGACTTCCAATTAACTGTTTTGTGAGTCAGACAAGATTTTTTTTGAATGTTAGCATACAAGATCATTTATAATTATGAAAATCATGGGTAACTTGTATGCACTTGTGATTAGTTGTAACATAACAAGACACCTTCTTTGAAAAGACAGCATCAGTCACTAATAATTAGGCATACTACAGCAAGCTGCACACAATTTAATATCATTTAATTTGCAGCAGACTGTCACATTTTCAAAATAAGCCTCCCACAAAGTAAAATACATGTAATAATGCAAACTGAAAACTAAAAATCAAAACAAGATTGCAATGGTTTGTCACTGATGCCAGCAATAAGGATGCACATAAACCTAATTATGTAGAGTTTATTTTTATTTTTAAGTAATTGTCTCTAATCTGAGTAATTAGGTGCTTTCTGATTGCAGCTATGATCATTTGTTCATGAGGCAAAAAGAAAAGAGGACAGAATAGACATAACTGGAATATGTGGGCACTGTGGCATGTGATACATGAAATATCAATTGACAAACTAATTTTGCAATGCATGGCTTCACCAAACGTCTTGAATTTTATGTCTTTAAACCTAGAGTGTAAATATTTCATGTACCATACCACAGACACACATAGTATATATGCATACTTGTCATATTAATGAGTATCATAACCATAAATCTGTAATCTCAAGATGATTTGTATAAACACCTATGACTGTAAAAACCCATGCTATTAGGTAGCAAACTTTAAAATGCGACTGTGGTCACTAACCTCTGTGTTTTTCTGTTGCTGTCATTCTAATGCATGATATAAAATATACATCAACTCTTCAAAATTTTGGGATTTTTAGTGAAGGTGCAGTTGTGAGAAGATGTGTTCTGTGATCATTCCTATCATTTTGAAATAACTATGTGAAAAGTATTTGTGACATACTTTACAGATATCAAGGAAGCATAACTGATGACTACACCTGGTAAAAAGCAGAAGAAAAGAAAGTTATTAGATTTCGCAGACTTTTCAGCTGTGAAGGCAGACTATATGGTGACAATTATCACTGGCCAGCCAGAAGATTTGCAGGTTATATGTGAACAGGTTGTGTAATTCCAGCCAGAATAGTTGCTTGATTGCTATGCAGAGATGTGTCCTGAAGGGGGACTCAGTAGCAAACCTAGCTATTTTATTGTAGCAGGTGTTTAGTTTTATTAAAGTTTGCTTTGTTTAGGTTGAAGAGTATGGAGGAGGCATACATGAGTGTGGATACTAGGTGGGTTCTTGCGATGGTGGCTTTACTGTCATTGGTGAAGTACTTTTTGCAGCTATGTAGGGTTCTGAATTTTTTATGGACTTTATTACCTGTGCAATGTGTATATCAAATTTCATGTTGTGATCTATGATAACCTCTTGAAGTTTGGTGTCTTGGACAGGTGTGATAGGGGTGTTATTAGCTGAGAATATTGCAAATGGTGGTATGGGGTCTAAGGCTCTAGTGGGATAGAATATCATTAGCTGTATTCTATTGGAGTTAATTATTAGTTGAGAGTTGGCTAACCAGGTTTCGACAGTGGTAAAGGACTCTCGTCTCAGTTCCTGAAGTTGAGGGGGTGATGAGGCAGAGCAGATTAGAGTGGAGACATCAGAGTACTGGACTAGAGTGGTGTGCTGGGTAACTCTGTAGAGTTGGTTGGTGAATATAGTGAAAAGAAGAAGTCCAAGAATGGATCCTTGGGGGACCCCTGGGGTGACAGGTAGGAAGGGAGATAAGGAGATTTGCCATTTTGCTGCTTGTTGGCAGTAGGTTAGATAGTCTTGAAACCGTGCTAGTGTGGAGTGGCTCAGATTAAGATCGGAGAGACCAGAAAGAATTTCGGATGGGAGAGTACTGAAGGCCTTGGAGAGATCTAGGAATACAGTGGATACTAGGCTACCCTTGTTTTGATGTTGGTTTACTGTGTTGGTAAAGTTAATAAGGGATGTGGTAGTACTGTGACTGGGGTGGAATCCATGCTGAGTGTTGGTTAGTAGTTTATTAGTGAGGAGCATTATTTGGGAATGTATACATTTTTCGAAGATTTTATAAAAGGGGGATAGAATGGCAATTGGACAGTAACCTCCTTTGTGGAGTGGTGTTATATTGCAAAATTTTCCACAGAGAAGGAACGTGTTATTCTGATAAAGAGCGATTAATGAGCATGGAGACCGGATAAGAGATGGCTTTGGCTGCGATCTTTAGATATTCTGCAGGTAATTTGTCGGCAGCCAGGGTTGTGGGTTTAAGCCTATTTAGGTATTTATATATTGTGCTAGTTGGGACAGGCTATAAGGAGAAGAGGATTTGGTCTGCTGGTACAGAAGATAGGTTTGAATGTGAAATGGGAGAACCATTATTGGGGAGGGCCAGGATGGATTTGGTGAAGTGTTCGTTGAATTGGGTGACAATATTATTGGTTTTGATGTCAATGTTAGGGGGTGGAGTACTGGTCTTTCCTGGTTGTAGGATTTTATTAATGGCAGACCAGAATTTTTGTGGGTTATTTTTGTGTTTGGTTTGAATGCCTATATAGTGGTTCCTTTTGTCTGTCCTAATTTGTTTTTTTTTTGCTTTGTTCCTTAGTATCTGACATGCCTGTCTATTAGTTTGAGTTTTATTTTGACGTCACGAGTCCCATGCTTTATCTCTTTGTTTTAGTAGTAGATGAGTATCTCTAGTCAGCCAGGGGGCATTATTTGGATTGAGTTCTGACAGTTCTGATAGGGGCAAGATGATTTAGAATGTTTAAGAAAGTGTTATTGAAGTAGTCTACGGCATTTTCCAGGGGGAGAGATGAGAGTGGTCTCCAGTTGCATTGATTAAGTGCAGATATGAAATCATGGGTTTTGAAATTCTTTGTGCACCAGATTTCTTGGAGGGTGGAGGATTTTAATGGATTCACTTGGTATCTAATTACAAAGGTGGGAAGGTGGTCACTGAGGGTGTCTGGGAAGAAGCCTGAGAGGTAGGATTGAGATAGTCTGTTAGTAAGGATCCAGTCTAGTATGGACTCCTTCTTTGATGCTTTATCTACCTGTGTTGTGGTTTTGATTAGTTGAGTGAAACTGTATAGGCTAATGTGGTTAGAGGGGTGGAATGAGTTACAGGAGGGCCAGGCGATATTAACGTCACTTAGTATGATTATTTCTTGGTGAAACTTTTGGGATGCCCAGTCTAGAATGGATTCTACTGTATTAATGTTCTTGCTGGGGGGTATATAGGTACCAATTATATGTTAGTGTTTTTTCTTTAGTTGATTTTCAGCAGTATATGATGGGTTAAGGAATGTATGAAATGCAGTTTTTAATATACAGCATAATAATTCTGAACTGAGTAGCATAGTAGCTTGTCTAGTTAATGGTATCCAATAAATCTCTTTAAAATATATATTGGTTGGCTAGAAGTACAAAATGACAGTTTTTTTTCTAATAGCTGTAGTTTTTCTGGATTGGTGCTAGAGTAAAGTATTAATAAAGGCAGGGCATATTCAGTTTTAGGAATGAGGACATTTCTTGTTATAGCCTGCCTTATAAATGTTGATAATAGGAGCACAATTGTGTATCAAAGTTTCAGTTGAAAAAGTGATTCCTTGACTATATTATCTGTATGCATTGAGAATTTTAGGTAATGTCAGGGAGAATGCTTAGATATTTGTCTGTTGTAATATTATGCATTGGATTATTTGACTGATTACTTACAGTCGTGTCGTTTTTGAGCAGTTTTTGAGGAGTAGTAAACAGGATAATGCTAGCTGTTTTGGGATTCATTATTAATCTATTGTTAGTTAGACAATTACAGAAATTAATGAAATTGCCCTATAATTTGTGTTGATGCCTAGAAGGGATTTTGTTTGCCAAAAAAACTAGTAGAGCATAGGCATATATTATCATGTCACTATGGGGAAGGTTGTAAGGTAAGTCATTTATAAATAATAAGATGATTAGGGGGCTAAGAACTAACCCCTGGGGTACTCCTATATCAGAGGCTCTCAGATATCAGAGAAATAATGGGTTTTATGAGGATGTGTAGGCTAGTGGCTGCATTTAACAAGACAAGTACTATTCTACTCAATTATATTCAACCATATCAAGTAAAGTAAAGGTAGAATGCATAAAGAATAAACAGAAAGCACTTTTATTTTATCCTTATTGGGAAGGGAGACATGTTTAGCTGTCCTTACAACATTACAGATAACTTTGTCTTTAATATACTGACATGGAGTCTTCTCTTAGCTGATCGCGGTATCTAATTTGGTAATTAAAGAAGGAATTTTGCTGTTCTATGTCCTACACTGTTGCAGAATAATGAATCAACAAAGGATTAACTGGTTTAGGTTGCTCTAATAAGCACCTCATGGAATGAAATAAAGGGTTCTTGCAAGCTGATTCAGCTTCAGGAATGGAAGAGAATGATATTTTCAGTTAAGGTGCAGAGCCTTGTTGACTGTATACAACAGAGAAGTGCAGCTGGTTTGAAAGTGGGTCAAGACATGCTGTCCACTAGGTACATGGGGAACTGTCTTTTGGGGCCAAGATAAACTTGGCTGAGCTGTGATAAGCTTGTTTAGATTTTGTTAGTACAGAGTCTATGACGACTGCATTTGTGTTAAAGCTATATCAAACTTTAGGATGAATAAGTGAGATGACAGGCATATTTGTAGCAGCTGGTATGAGAATGTGTATCATACTTTAAAAGCTAACTAAAGTGATTTTACATTTTTTATGTTTGGAAGCACTTATTCATGAAAAATGGAATGTACGTTAGGATGCATCCTAAGTATTTTATTTTGCTAGGGTAACATATGTCATCTGTTGAGGTTTTGATGTTCATTTTGGAGGATTATGATATTTTGCAATAACTAGAGCTGATACAGAATGAGCTACCTTTGGTGACATTCAACATAACATGAGAGTCACACTACATGCCTCTCAACTATTCAGATTTTTGCAGAATGTCCAGATTTTTATTTTGGGCTATTCCTCATAAAATGTGTTCTTTTCTGACAAATCAATGAGAACTGAAATTATTAAATTGTGACATGCATTTGAGTTTCAGACTTTTTATCCTTTGGAAAATGCATAGTAATGCAGCAGCTGTTATTCAAGCAGCTTTCCATGTTTATAAAAGTAATATTTAAGACTTGTCCATAATTATGGACCTTTGTCCCCCATTATTTTGGCTTTGTCTAGATTTCTTTAACTTAAGAGGTTGGTGCCTATGCCACTTTTTAAGGTCTATAAATCCTGCATGATGTTAGTTGGCAGCAATTGTTTTTAACCTGGGCAAAGAAGAGTGACATTGAGCATAGTGTTTGTATCTATGAAAGAATGTCAAGCAGAAATATTAATATTTCAAATGATTTACCAAGCAATGGTCAGACTGTATTTGCCAAGTGGTGTCAGGACTTTTGGCTGAGCAGCCAAGTGCTCAGGATCATGCTGAACACTTTGCATTTAACATTGAAATTGCCCACTGTTCCACATTGAACAGTGGTGGGTCTGCTACATGAGTTTTGATTGGTTCATGTACCGCAATCACAATCAATCGGCATTGCAGTATATGAACCAATAAACTAACTGTTCCTGAGGCTATGGGAGCCAATGACAAAAGCCACAATTAATCTAATCGCACACCTGTAATAGTTTTTGACCCACTGCAATGCCTTCAAAAAGGCATTACAGGACACAAAAAGATCACTTTCTTTACCTAGCGTGAGGACGATATTTGTGGTGTTCACCATCAGATTGTTCGTGAAGTGAAGGAATTGGATTCATCTTTGTCGAGACAAGTGCAGAATCAGATGACAACAAACGAAGGAACAGGCAGTGCTGAATGGCAGTCGAAGTCTGCAGCATGTCAGGAAAACAGAGATTAGGCATTCTAAATCCAACCATATCAAAAGGTGCTCGGGTGTGCTGTATGACTTTAGTTGTAAGAGAAAGTCCTGGTGGTGCCGTTCCTGTGTTGCTGACTTCAGCTACTTAGCGGAAGTCTCATCCTAACCTTGGATTCCTGATTATTGAAATTTATTGTGGACCATGCTGCAGCTGCTTTGTTTCCCGTATTGGACAGATGTAAGTAGTTAAATATGTACACTGTATTGTTCAGTCAGGAGTAGGGCTTGCAATATTTTTTATTTATTTATGTATTCTTTTATTTGTATATTTACTAGCCCATACTTTTGACTCCATTGCTAGCTCTGCCCATTTTACACTCTCCTAACACTGGTGATTTTTGGAGAAAATGTGGTAAAGTAGAATTTTATTTCAGAAAATGTTCAATTCACATTCTCTTGTGCTGTCAATGTCTTAAGTTAACAGTAGTGTAAGTGTCTCTGTCCCTGATTATTTCTGGATTTTCCCTGAATTGTTGAGTTGTGAGACTGTTTACTTCAGGCAGGAGTAGGGCTTGCAAATGTCAGTACTTGGCAATTGTGTATTGACTATTCCTGCTTTTGACTCTTTAACTCTCGCCTAAAACTGGTGGAGAAGAGGTGGTGGATTCTCTTTTCAGAAAATTCTTAATTCACAATTTCTTCTGTCATTGTCTCATGTTAATAGTAATGAGCGTCTCTATCCCTGATTTGTTGATAGCTAATAATGCATTTTATACGGCAGCATCCTGGGTCGAATACTGTTGTAATTGTTTTTTTTGTTAATTTAACTAATCTAATTTTTTTAAAGATAAACTCACTGTATAGTTCAGGCAGGAACAGGGCTTGCAAAAGTCAGTGTTAGACATGTATGTATTGACAAGCACCTGCTTTTGATACCAAAAGGTTAGCTCTGTTCCCTTTTACCCCCTCCTACAACTGGTGATTTTTGGAGAAAATGTGGTGATTTCTTGTTCTACAAATGTCCCTTGTTGGGATATCGTATGTCTTCCTTGCTTAAAATGTGAGATCTTGCATTCTTTGGTCACAGCCATTCTAAGTCAAACCTGACAAGTAAAATTTTCATGTATGTTCACATTTATGTCTATATTCTCACGTTATGTCTTTTAATGTTACATTAAAAAAACTGTGAATGTACTGTGGATCATAGTTTGTATTAAAACTTCGATTCTAAACCAGGCACCTTAGCCAGGTACAGACTAGTGTGTAGGGTAGGCCTAGAACACACCTGAAGTGGTAACAGTGGACTGCAGGGCAGGTAGTATTGAGGGTGTTTTGAGCAAACTGCAAATGTCATCTTTGCAATGAAAATCACTCTCCTTTCTGTAACTCTAGTTAGGTGGGCATGTGAACACTCGAGGATTGCAAATGTTGTCTTGGAAGCAAGGGAGTGACAAACCTTCAGCAAGCAAAAGTTCACTTAATCTGATCATGCAGGCCTTTATCGTGGCAACAGGAGCAGAGATGAGCAGAAGATGGTACAGAGATTGTGGGCCTACGCACCCATTTCTCTGATTTTCGGGAGTCTGTTGTGCTGCTTTTTCTTTCTGTAGTATAGCTTCAGTTCCTTGTCTCATTTCAGTAACACCGTTGTTTTACAAACCTTCTAGGTACAGACTAAATCATGATGAGGACAGGGATACCGATAACACTCCAAAGAAGTGGAGGAGATTCACAATTTTTCAGTCAAGTTGGGCAACTGCCTTTGACTGGCATGGAGTAAAATATGCTTTCTGCAAGGCCCGTGGCACAGAGGTCACAATCCATCATGGTGGCCAACATGCCAATAGTGAGAATCATAGACAGAATTGCAAGTATGCAGCTGGAAAGACAATGGCAGAATACCTTGGAGCTCAGAGTTTAGCAAGTACAAAGGTTGATGAGGCAGAGTTTGGTTTTGTGTCCCTCTGCTAAACACAACTTATCTTTTGCAGTAGGAGAACACATCTTGAAATTTATGAAGAAATGTGGAGAGGATCGACATGCTCTTAGGAAAATGACATATGGAGCAATGAAGACAGCCGGCATTGCAAGGGATGCTCTGGGTTTTTATTACCAGAATGAAGTTGCTGCCTATTACCAGAAATCCCCATTCTGTGTGTATATGGAAAAAAGCACAGACATGGGTGATGACAAACCTTTGTTGATCCTTGTTAGTTACCTTGATGAAAAGGCAGGCAAAAATGTCATATGGTTCATTCACATGGCAAAATGTGTGTCAGGTACCAGACAAGCATTGTTTGATGCTTTAATGTCCACTATAACAAAATTTAATATTCCAATTTCCAACATTGTGGGCTTTTCATTTGACAATTCTGCCTCAGTGATTTGAAAACAGAATTCTGTGCTATCTAGATTAAAAGAGGTGAAGCCCACCATTATTAACATGGGGTACCTGTACCACCTGGCAGATCTATGTAGCAAGACTGGTGTACAAGCACTACATTCATCAGTTGAAGAACTTATAACAGATGTGCACTGCAATTTTAGTTCCAATGCACGAAGACAATAAAAACTGCAAGAATTTGCCCCCTCAAGATTATTAGGCATACACTTACTAGATGGCTGAGTCTTGGGAAATCATTAGCCAAACCTTGGTCATGTGTCCAGCCCTAAATTCATATTTTTTGTCTGCAGAGCCACAGTCTCCTAAAATTAACTTAATTTCTGACCACCTGCACAGTTGTGAACTGTGTATGATGTTTATGTTTCTCAAGTAGTCACTCAAACCTTAACATCCAGCTTCAGAGCTGAGAAAGTCAACTACTGACACTGCATGCCACTGTTCATAAACTCCAGCAGCATTATGCTGGCAGACTCCTGAGACCTTCAGCTACTGACACTGCATACCACTGTGCATAAACTCCTGCAGCAGTATGCTGGCAGTCTCCTCAGACCTGCAGCTGCTGTCAGATTAATCAAACACTGTGATGTTTTGGTGTTGACTGACAGTAGCTCTATTCTGCCAAACAGCAAGTGGCATTAATGAGCATGTGATTTTAGTTTTGATTCTGTACAGAAGTGCTGTTTCATATTTGCTCATGGTGTGGTTATGGATTTGCAGATTATTAAATAAATTTTGGGCTTGACTCACAAGTGTTACAAATATTCAACCAGGCCGCATGGCAATGGCACATTTTTGCACAGTGAAAAAATAAGGTGTTCCACATTTTAACTGATTGTCACACATTGCTAAGGTTTGGGGTGGCCACGGTGGTGCAGCGGTTAGCATTGCTGCCTCACAGCATGAGGTTCTCTGGTTTGATCCTCAGCTGGGGTGCCTTCTGTGTGGAGTCTGCATGTCCTCCCTGTGGTCGCGTGGGTTTCCTCCGGATGCTCCAGTTTACTCCCCACATCCCAAAGACATGCTATAGGTTGACTGGGCACTCTAAATTGTCCCTAGAAGTGAGTGTATGCATGTGTGTGCCTTCTGTGGAAGGTTGAGTGCTAGACTGGCAACTCAACACTGTAAAAACTCCCCTGCCAGTCATGAGCGGACAGATGATCCGCTATGGTGACCCCTAACTGGGAAAAGCCAAAAGACGAAGTAGAAGTCACACATTGCTAAGGTTTGTGTGCCACATCAGCCTCTTAAGAGGTTGAGACCTATGACTTTTAATGGTTCCCCAGAATTACTGAAAGCTATTCATGAGCACAACCCCAAGTGACTGTAAAAGGCAGAAAAGTGAGTGCAGGTTTTAGAAAAAAAAGATCAGCATCAGAGAATCGCGAATCATTTAACATTTCTGCCTTAAATTAGATGAAAATGTTTAGAAGATTTGTGCAAAATAATGACATTTAAGTACAGAGATAAAAAGTGGTGTATGATAAAAGCAAGGTAAGTGAATTTAAGTTATGTTACTATATTTAGCTAATATAAATATTTTGAATTGCTAAGTATGCTGGCAATGATAAACTTATTTCAGCAGTTCTGTTTTATAAACTAATATAAAATGATGGCATTAATGTCTATAGACACATGAGCTAATAGTGGTGGGGAGCAGCTACTACTTACTGAAAGGGCTGTTGGAGTAGCTTTTGGATATTAGGAATATAAAACAGTGTATGTTTACTTTTTCTTAATGAATCCTCTGCAATGTAATGAATATAAATGAATGACATATTCATATTAAGTTAAAGTGTTTACTATCGCGAGGGTGGTTTCTAAAAGAGTAGGTAGGGCACTCCCATTTTTTAAGTGATTAGTGTGAATAAGGAGTTCATAATTTGAAGATTTACAGTGATGGACTGGAAAAGCTGAAAGAAATGCCTGTTGTTTATAAATAAGATTTTAGACAACAGTACAATTAGATACTGGATTATTTATTATTTACTTATTATTGTCCATTTATCTGGAAAGTCTGACTGGGCCCTCAAGATACCCATTTTCAGCAGAGGCCCAGGAAGAAAATGTTACATTATAAAAAGCATTCTACAAATATTTTATATTACAAGATTATTGCAAAAGACTTTTACATTGCAAACTCATGTAGGCATATTGCAGTAAACATAATGCAGTAATAAAACATTTTTGTTCACAAATATACAGCAGCAAAATCACTTTTTATATGAATAGCGAGTTTGAAATAAAGAAGATGGATAACAGATACTAAAAAGGATGCCTGTCCATCTGTCTGTCCATACATAAAAATGCTGGATGTGCAGCAAAATAAAGGTAGAAATCAGAAATGCGGTGAGACTGCAGAGGTGTTATTACACAGACATAGGAAAGATCAGGAAGTAGGTTCAACTCTGACAAGAGTTAGATTATATGTCAAAATAGTTGTAAGAAAGTCAGATAAGAACAAGAAGGTCGAGCCAGAGAGGAGAAGGGATATGTGTAATACGGAAAGGGGGATGTTACTGTTGGAAGGGATTGGCCTGTGTTGGAGCAAGAACAGATCCAGGAGGTAAACATGAAGTATTTTAGAGTATGTTTAAAAGCATGGAAGTTAGTTTTTTGGTGGCCAAAGGCAGTGAGGTCCAAGTTTTGACTATGGAGGGTTTGCCCTACACTTTTACTAGGTTTAGGAAAAGACAGAAGTTGTTTGTTTTTTGGCTGGAGAGATCTGTTTGAGTGGTAGTTTATGATGAAGGAATTTCTGGGCAGGATAGGCTGATGGCTTATGTACAATTTTATTATTGTAAGTAGTTGTACATACGTTAGGTGATTAGGAAGTTCAAGCCACATTACAGTTTAAAGTGGTAAAAGTGGTATGAGGTGGAAAGCATCTGCTGAAAATGTTGCAATTTTGTTATAGCATATTTCAATTTTTGTTTTTAGGAAAGGTTGTAAGTTGATCAGAACTGGGGCTCCATAAAGAAGACAGGGTAGGAGAGCAGTGCCCGCAAGGGGAGATGTAGTAGCTGTGTTTAGGAAGTGGTTTTGCTTGTAAAGCATTTCTAGTTTTTGATGTTTTTGATTTTGTTTTATTATTGTAAATGTGAAGATCAAACATAAGTTTGTCATCTTTTATTAAAAAGCCTAGTAATTTTTCTAAGGGCGAAAACTTAAATCTCTGTGTTAATAGAGGAAAAGGTTGTGTGTTTTTTATTTGAATTGGAGTAGTATGGTGTTATTAGGTTTGAACAGAAGGTTAGCATTGGAGATCCAAGTCTCAATGGAGGAGAACATTTTTTGCATTATACGTTCAAGATGCAACAGGTGAGTAGATGTGCATATAAGTGTAAGTCATCTGAGTACTGGATTAGTGAAACTTAACAAGAGGCAGTGTGCAGCTTATTGATAAATATAGTGAAAAGGAGGGGACCCTGAATAAAACTTATTGGATGCCTCTAAGATTTGGTAGAGATGGAGTGAGACAGCCTTGACATTTGACACACTGTTGTCTATTGGATAGATTGCTATAGAACCAATTGCAGGTGGGAGGTGACAGTCCAAGGGAGGAGGAGAAGGAGTAGATGTTTAGTGTGAGACATTATTGAGAGATTTGAGAGGTCAAGGAATTGAGGAGACAAGATTGCCTGTGTCATCTGCTTAATTTACAGCATCTATGAAGGATAGCTATGTGGAGGCTGTGTGTGGTTTGGCCAATTGGAAGGAGTACATTCCAGCCCCATACAGCCAGTGGATTATGAAAAACAATCAAAGGAATTGGCACTGCTAGAATTAGTGCCTAAGTAACTAAGGCTGCTTACTAGTGTAAATGCAAAAAATTATTCTTAGACTATGAAGTATTTAAAACTGTAAAAAAACAATAAGGGTAGAAAGACAACATAATAATGGAGTAAGTAATTTTCAGTAAATTTTCAGAACATCAAAAGAAGGGAAGAAGCCAACCAACAAAGAACTGCCTATACAAAAATGAAGACAATTCAGACATGTAGTAGCTGGAAAGAGCACTTAAGAAAGTGCTGGCTGCCAAGTGGAGTATGGTGTAACTCATTAATTATAGAGGGGAAGGGGGTCCTTAAGGAACAGAGGAGTAGTGGAGGGTATCTTTGATTCCAGTGCTATACAACAGCCAACAGCAAACTACTAAGCACTGACCAACCAGAGAGGAGACATTAAAATTTACTAATACCATCCTGAACAAAGCATGACTAAGATGGTAACAGAGGCAAGGCAGTAGGCAAACGTACTTGCTTTCACTCAAACAGAGTAATTTTGGATAGATGTGTTCAATATTTTGTGAGCATTACAGATTCAGTGATGAAAGAGGTACACATAGAGGGAGATACTGGAAAGAGCCTACGGAGTTGCCTAGCAAACCTGATTGTTATCATCAATGAATAATACTGTAATATCAACATTTGTTGCTAGATCTTGGTGTGCAAACTGTTACTTGATTATGATCAAAGTTTTTATGGTATTTATATGCAACCTTATGATTGACATTCAATTATTTCTTGCTGTAAATAGTTCTGCTCTTTCTACATTATTGTCAACATTTATATACTAGGACAATAAGAAAAAATATTCTGGATCATATTATTGGAAGGTATGGGGCATTACTTCTTTCAAGGGGTAGTTGATTTAAAATAGTGTTTATTCAAGAAAGACAGATATACAGGGATAAAACAGAGCAATGTTATAAATATAAGAAATTAGTTTTAAAACACTGAATGTTAATGCATTAACCAATCTCATCCCAAACATACTATATTTACTATTCTTAGAGTATTAGAACCTTGGATGGTTGCTTTGGAACAGAGGTACTTTATGAGCAGGAGAAATGAGGTTTGGAACAGACCAATTTGTCCAGGGACACCTTGAAGGGGGGGCGGGGGGTTAGATAGAGTAGCAGGAATTGGGAAGATAGGGTTAAATAGGAATGGGTGAGGTTTGGGAGGAAGTGAGGTAGGGGTAGGGGGGGGCTTAAAGGAGGTTAGGCAAGTCAGTGAGATAGGGGTAGGGAGGGGCTTAAAGGAGGTTAGGCAAGTGCAACAGGAGTAGGAGTCACATTTTGCGTAAACTTGCTACAGCAGGGTACACCATGACAACCTGTAGGTATACCTAGGAGAGAAGGTAAGCCACTGGGTGCTGGTTGGTGGCAAGCAAAGGGGGCTTTATCATATGCCTTAGCTTATTATTTTTTTTTCTTCCATGTAGGTGGTCCAGCTATTGTTTTCTTTGCCAGATTGGGTAGGTTTTAATTTGGGGCACCATGAGGGCTTTGTGACTTTCAGAGGCTTGCTGGTGATGGCTTCTGGTGGGTGTCACTTGTCTTGTGTGCAGTAAGCATGGGTTTTCAGATTGTGCTGTCATAATGGCTGTTGTAGTGGGTGGATCTATAATGGAAGTCAGTGAGCAGTAGTGGTTGTAGTACAGTAAAGGGTTAGTGGGTGTTAGAGAAAAGTTTTGCTGTTCCTTTTCATTAGCAGAAGCAGGTTTCTGGGGCTGTGAGATGCCCATGAATGACTGCCGGCAGTTGCACATGCCCATAGCTCAAATAAGGCTTCATGTAGCTTCACATGATGCTGCTGCAACTTTCTTATTTTATGCCCAGAGACTTATGAACCATCCATATTTAGCACCTGTGTCTTCCCAGTTTGGCAGGCATTGTGGCCAGGTTAGCTCTACTGTCGGATGGGAGGAACAGTGCGAGGGGGGAGGGTCAATGAATTATTAGTCTGCTATACTTGTACCTTATGGGCAGCTTGGCTCCATCTGAAGAATACATCTCAGCTGGATAAAGGTCAGGCAGTCAGGTTTCATACTCCGTACCTTTCAGAAAGCTCTTTGGTAATGTAACTCATATTAAAAAAAAAAAAAAAAAAAAAAGTTAGACTGTCCCGAGTTTGGGTTGGGCATTTTGGTTTTGTCATCAGAGGAATTGTGGTTCACTGGGGGTTATGGTGTTGTCAGTAGTTTTCACTAGTTAGGGAGGTTGAGAGAACTGCAAATTTTCCTTTCGTGGGCTTTAGGGTGATACTCCAGAGTTTGCTGAGGTAATGGGGTAGTCCGCGCATGCTCAGGGGCGGTGAGGGAAGTGCGCCTGAATGACTTTAAACTACAACCCGATTGTTGCTATAAGATCTTTTAAATTGGCAGGGGTACTTTGTGTGGGTCTTATTTAAGTCTTATTTAAGTTACCTCACAATGGTACAGAATCACACAGAACTGTCAGATTGGAGTGATATTTTGGTTCGATTGCAGTTGGGAATTTCAGCCTTGATATCCTTCAGTAAAGCCTGCTAGTCATGTGCAAAAACAGTCGTGTGTTAGATTAATAGACCATTTTCTTTAATTTGTTTTGCGGTTAACTTATAACACGAAAAGAATATCTGCACCTAATTAGGTACTGGCTTGTAAAATAACAGGCAAAATTTTCAGATTCATTTGTCACACTACGGGCTTTGACAGTTCACTAATAAATAGGGTTCCACTGATCTCTGTTTTCATCACAGGGCATGAATACATGTAATTTTCTACATCTTTAAAAGTTTCAAAGAAATGGAGCTGAAATTGCTACCCATGGCTGTAACTGCCACAGGGGGAGGGCAAGAGTGACTACCTCTCAACTGTACAGATTTTCGCAGTATGTCCAGATTTTTGCCTTATTTTTTGGTTTGTTTTTGATAAAATTGTGGTTTTCTGGCAAATTAGTGGCAAACCGTTAAAGTCTGGAGTTAGAAAATGACAGACATTTGAGTTTTAGACTTCAATTTTAATTTTATTTATCTACTTGACATCCGGGTTAGTGCAGCCGAGCCAAAGGCCCATTTTCAGTGGAGACTGTCCCTGTTTTCTATTTTGTTGAGACGGTGGGGATTGGTTGGTTGGGGTATCTCTCTTTGTGCGGTTGGGGCATGGATCGCATTTTGGATGTTCATTGGTGTGGTGATTCTCTTTACAGGGAAAGACAAGTGGACGGGGAATCCATGCTGGACGTGGGCCCCGAGCCTACTGCAGCATGCATGGAATGATTCTGCACAGTACAAGTGTTGCAGCTGCCTTTTCATGCACTTACAGGTGCTGAGTAACATTTGTGTACTGTGCATGCATGGTGTGATAGGCATTAGCTCTGGAAGGATTGGAGGATTGCAATTGTGAAATCAGCTCATCCATTTGATGTTCACTATTCAGGTCTGTAGTAAACGTGCTGCCAGCAGCAATCTTATTAATCATTGTGTTAATACATTTCATAATGTATTCACTTGTCCCATGATATTCTTTTGGGATGGTTCATAGGTTGATACTAGGCTATCTGCCCTAGGGCATTTACAAGCCTAGCCAGAGTGTGTTTGGCTTTCGCCACCCTTCTTAGATTAGTTGACTGTGCCTCTGTATAGTAGGTCACAGAAGATAGCCCATTTAAGGTTAGTTTACTATGCCTCTGTCTAGCAGTGACACAGAAGAGATCCCAGGGGTAAATTTACGATCTCCCATCCAAACGTCAAGATTCTTCTTGAAGAGGGTCATTGAGGGGCTCTGTCTGACATGGACTGGGATTTTGTTCCAGAGTGAGGGGAGCCTCTGGAATATGAATCTGTCCCTCCAGCATGTTCTATTTATTTCTGTGCTGAGGTTTAAGTCACTGGAGTATGTAGTTCTGATGGATTTGGATTTCTTGAGGTGGAGCATGTCCATTAATTCTGGGTTGGACATGGCTTTATATGTCAGGCACAGATCGCCTCTGAGTAGGCCGTAAGCAACTGAGTAGAGCTGGAGTTTCTTTAGCCTAACTGCGTAGAGCATCTGTTTGAGTCCCTTGATCCTCTTGGTGAGGTTCTTTTGGGGCCGTTCTAGTTGTAGCAGGTGTCGGGTAAGGTACATCCCAAATGGGGCACTGTATTCAATTATGGGCCTGATGAGTGATGAGTAGAGGGGCACAATGACCTCTCTTGATCTAGATGTGAACCCCTTCGTGATAAGGTGGGCTATATAGAATGTCTTTCTAACCACGTTGGCAATGTGATTGTCAAAGGAGAAGTTGCAATCTACTTGGGTCCCCAAATCCCTAATTACGTCTTCCATACTTAATGGATTACCACCTATGTGGAAATTTGTGGGCACTTTGTTTTTCCCAAAGGGGATGACTATGCACTTTTTGGCATTTAGCTTTAGGCCATGGCTCTGGCACCAGTTATCTGTCTCTGTGAGACATTTTTGGAGGATGCTTGTGTCAGCCGGTGAGTCGATTATGGCCCCCAGTTTGCAGTCATCTACAAACTTTGTCAGCCATAGTCCTCTTGTGTTAGCCTGTACCTCAGAGAAATATATACCGAACAAGAGAGGTCCCAGGACTGAGCCTTGTGGGATGCCACTTGTAACTGGTCGAGTCTGACATGGCACCTGCAATTCTGACCATGTGGGTTCTATCCCTAAGCCAGTTTGCAACCCATCTTGTGACATAGGGGTTGATATTTAAGCTGGTGAGCTTATTTATGATGCCTGAGTGGGGTATTGTGTCGAAGGCTTTTGCAAGGTCAAGGTAGGCTGTGTGGACTACCTTCCCTTCGTCTATGGCCTTGGTGACTGTTTCAAAGAAATCGACCAGGTTCAAGAGGCAAGATCTGCCCTTAACAAAGCCGAATTGGGTAGGATCCAGTGTTTGGAGGTTCCCAATGTCTTTGTTTATGAGTTCCATGATGATACGCTCCATAGCTTTGCAGACCAGGCTAGTTAGGCTTATAGGGTGATAGTTTCCGGGGTCCGTTGTGGCACCACCTTTATGGAGTGGGACCACTGTTGCTGTAAGCCATTCTTTGGGTACATATCCTGTTGTAAGGCTGAGACTGAACAGTGATTTTAAGTGAGGGTTCAGTTCTTCTTGGAGATCATATAAAATGCAGCCTGGGACACCATCCGGTCCCATTGATGCTGTGTTTTTTGCTTTGGAGAGGGCAGCTCTCACCTGTGCATCTGTGATGTTAGGGAGGCTACACTCTGTTGGGATAGTCATTTGCTCATTTTGGGGGGAGGGGGGGTTTGCACTGAACCTGTCTGCCAGGATGTTGGCAATGTCTGTGGGCTCAGTGTATTTTTTGTCATTTTGCACTAACTCAGAGCATATCTGGGAGTTTCCACCCAGGTTTCTGACATAACTAAAGAATTCTTGTGATTATCTTTAGCGTCTTGTGCAATTTTTCTTTTGAAGCTAGCCTTGGATGACTTTATGAGGGATCGTAGTTTCTTGCTAGTACTGATCAGAGTTGCCTTCCCTTTCAGGGATTTTGCTCTATCATGTAGTAGCTTCCTCCTTCTGTTGTACAGCTTATTTATGGCTGGGGTCCACCAGACAGGCCTCCTGCCTTTGGAGGAATGTGTCTTGGTTTTATTTGGGATAGCATGGTCCATGCATTCCTGTAGGTATCCATAGAATGCATTTGTAAAGGATTCTGCGGTTTGGGCCGTATTTTCCACTGGCCCTGGGGCTTTGAAGGATTCCACCTTGGTTTTGAGAAGTGGGAAGTTTGCTTTTGAGAATTTTATGAGCGACTTTACTTTGCTGGGGGTGGGGACGGGATATGGATGTCCATATTGATTAATTTATGGTCAGATCTTACCAATGAGGGGTATACCTCTGGTATGGAACATAGAGTCCCCATGTTGGTGATGATCAGGTCCAATATGTTTTCCTCTCTTGTGGGAGTGGTGATCAGTTGTTCCATAGCATTTGAGTTTATAAATTCTAGGAACCGTTGGGCTAGGGTGTTGGGGCTTGAGTAGTGCTCCCAGTCTATGTTTGGGTAGTTAAAGTCACCCAATATAATGGTGTTTGGAGAGGCCTTCATATTCTCCAGTGTCTTCAGGAAAGCCGAGTGGGGTTCCTGAGTTTGGGAGGGTGGTCTGTAGCAGGCTACAAACTGGAAGGCAGTTTTGCCCACTGTTAGTTGCACATGGATGGTCTCAGATGCTTCGTGCAGTGCCACTAGCCTGGAGGTATGGGTATCTTTGATGAATATGGATACTCCCCTCCTCTTGTGGTTCGGTCTGAGTTTTGGGGCCGAAAAGCATGGTATGAGGTATAGCCTGGTAGTGCTGGGGTGCTCTCGGGAGCCTTGAACCAGGTTTCTGTTACTGCACAGATATTGATATTCTCCATACTGAGGAGAGCCTCGAGTGCATGCATCTTGACGTTTAGACTTCTGGCATTAAGCAGCATTACCCTTAGTTCCTTTTTCCTTGTGTTGTCTAAGGAGGTGGGTTTGTCTTTTGAGCCTTGCCTAAAAAAGGCACTATGGGGATGGCAAGAGCCTTGGCCAGTATTCAAAAACCCAGGGATGACAGGTGCAAGCTGTCCCTAGTGAAGCAACGTGGCTTGTCAAGCATGTCATCCCAGGCTGACAGACACTGGATCCCCTTTGAGTGACACCATTACTTTAGCCAATTGTTGAAATTGATCATTTTGCCTTTATACTGTGGTGGTATTCTTGGTGAGGGTAAGATGCTACTCAAGGTCAGGGTCATACCGGCCTGGGCCACATGATCAGAGAACTCCTCTATGTCTCTCTTCATGTAATCCAGGGAGGTACATCTCAGGTCATTCACACCAGCATGGACAATGATGGAGTCATATTTGTACTTGCTTTGGAGTGACCTGAGTGCTTGTGTTATGTGGCAGATCCTGGCACCCGACAGGCAGCTTACAGTGACCTTCTCCTTGTTCAGCCTGGTGAGAGGAACGTCAGTGTGTCTGACAATAGAGTCACCTATTACAAGTGTATTAGGTGTGTTGTTTAGCCTTAAGGGCTGTGACTGTGTGGCACACTGACATTGTGAACTATGTGATACGTGGGTATTGTTGTGGGGTAGCGGTTGCTTGGATGTCTGCTTTGGAGGTCTCTGTTGCTTGGGCAGATTTTTATTTAGAGCCTCCGAGTATGTTTTTGTGTGTTTATGTGTTTGGTTTGCTGTTGTGATAGGTCTATGTAAGACTGGATTTGTGGTGTGTGTGATTACCTTCTCCTCCAGACTGACCGTGCCAGTACTATGTTGAGAGAGCTCAGCCTCCAGTTTGGCTATATAGTTGCATCTCTCACATATATTTGAGCTTGTTGGGAAGAGGAGAGGGTGGTCTGTGTACATAAGGTAGTTGTAACATTGCCTCAAGATTCCCATATTCACCAGCTGGACTGGAGAGTAAACCTGAAACTGACTTTTGGACATGCCAGAATAGTATAAGGAATTACTTTTTGACTTGATCAAAAAAGACCAATAGGGAGCCAAGTACTTAAAGGGAGTATAAGAGGGTTTAGTGCTTTAGTTTATTAGTGCTTACTTATAAGACACTTATCCTAGCTACTGCTGGGTTTTAGAAGGAAAATAGAGTGCTTACTTTGAGATTTGGAATAGTTCTAAGGGAAAAAGTGAAGAACAGACTTTGTGGAGCCGGGAATAGTTTAAACCTGATTAAGCGGCGCTGCCAGATGCTGCACTATGCGCAAAAACGTGCAAAAGAGGGTTTTAAGAGAGGGGGATCAAGGAGTTTGGCATTGACCCAAAATGGCCAATAAAACTACAGTTTCTAGGCAGTAACCACTCCCCCAGGGGCGGGCAGGCAGGCTGTTCAGTGTTTACCACTGCCACTGATGAACACAGAGACTTCCCTTTAGCCCAAGCAAGCAATGGCCTCCAAGAAACTTACAAACAGTTCAGAACAGCAAATCTGTAACTGAACTTTTTTTTAAATTTCAGAAAGTGGGAAAAAAAGCAAGATTTTTTTTTTTTTTGTTTTGTTTAAAGATAGCAGAGATACACAAGTAGCAACAAGTTAGAACAGTGCAATAAATGACCCCACACTTGAGTGCTAGGCCAGAGACAGGTAAAATGCAAGTTTTAAGAAAAAAATGATTTTAAAATAAGTGCAACACAGGAAATGCAGTAAACAGGCTATAGATGTGTTCTAAATACAGTTCCTAATACAGATATCAAGTTTAGCAAGCTGGAAAACGCCAAAAGATAGGCGGCAATGCAGAAATCTTAACAAATAATCTGGAGAAAAATACTTAAAATCTCAAAAGTGGCTCCTTTCTTCTCTCAGCGTTTTCTCCTCTTGGTGGATGCTTCACCAACAGCCAACAAGTCTGAAAAGACGCCAAAACCACGAGGCAATTGGGTGTTAAGAGAGGAGGATCAAGGAGTTTGGAATTGACCCGGATAGTTCTCTACCGTACCTCAGTTACTATATCTACTGTAGGTTTTATGTTTCTACTTGGTGGACTTTATCAATTTTTACTTTGGTTGGGATTTTGGTTTTCTTATTACACTTCAAACTTCCTTGTGTTTTGACTGGTATAATTTTATACTGCCACAGTGTATTTCTTATTTTAGATGTGCATGCTAGGTTAAGGCATAGGACAGGTGCTTTCACTATGGCAGATTTGTCAAAAAAAAAAAAAGGCATATCACATTTCTATTGTTTGACATTCACACTTTTATGTGGTAGATGTTTTGACTGGTATAATTTTATACTGCGTCTATGTTTTCATACATTTCCGAAAACCCTAGAAATTACCTGGTTTGAGTACCACAGTGCATTTCTTATTTTAGATGTGCATGCTAGTTAAGGCATAGGACAGGGCTTTCACTATGGCAGATTTGGCATATCACAATTCTGTTGTTTGACATTCACACTTTTATTTGATAAAGTGCTATGCCATTTTGATGCTTGCTCCAGTTGCTTATTGGTTTTCTAAGTTGTGGGAGCGGTATGGGATCGTGCCCGTGGTTTTGGGCCTTTGTGTCACTTCAGCTGGTGGTTTTGGCTTCTCATTTCATGGTTTCTCAGGCCGTTTGCTTTGCCTTACCATTGTCGGGAGTATTTGGGAAAGGAAGTAAGTATTGTATTCACATAAGCTCTATAGCAGCATGCCTTTTCAAGCATAATGTTTTCAAGAAGATGGGATTCCAGCAGGTGGGAAGCCGCAGCAAGTGATGTTACTATTTCAGGCAGTGTCAATGAGAGTGACTAGGGCCTTCTCTGGCAGTTGTTCTGTGGTTAAAGTTCTTCACTATTTTGGGACATTGTTCTGTATTCTATTTATTTATTTGACATTTGTTGACCAGGATAGCCTGCACAATATTTCATTATGTGGCTTACATGGTGGTTACTGTAATTAACATATCTTTCAGAGTTTACAGTCTACCAAAAGCAAAACCCTTTGCTCCGTTTAGCTCTAATATGTGCTTTGTGGTGTGGACTGTTAGGAGGGTGGGGGGGATATTTGAGAAGCGCAGGCCAATAGTTATTATTTATTACAAATCAGGAGGTTGTAACTGAGTCTGAATAGGACCATTTAAACTTTGGAAAAGCTATCTAATGTTACTGCCTAATAGAAGTTCATAACTTAGTCTTCTAATTATGGTTTATAGGTAATTTAATACAAACACCCCCTTCTCCTTCTGCATTTGAATATATCTAATTCAGTTTCCATTAATGTTTCACTAAATTCATCTTTGTCTAGGTTTTCAGTTTCCTGGCCGCTGCAAACAATGACTGTGATTATAAGGGACAGTTGATAAGATTAATTATTTTACAATATGGCATGACAAACTGAGGCAATAGCATAGCAGTTGTGATTGTCACTTATTCAATTCATGCTTAGGGTTTTCATAATGCAGCCAAAGAACATGTAGGACACTTGTGGAGGGGTGGGGTTCCTAAACGTTCTACAAGATGTTTTTCGCTAAGATGGCAAGATACTGACTGCTCATCTACTGCTGTGTACACTGAACTGTGGGTAATGTTTATAATGGCATTTTCATAATAGTAGGACTTCAAACACAGTTGAGAGTTTCCTTAAGGAAGTACATATAATGGTATTAAAATTCCATAAGAATAAAGTTTAGGAAGCGACGTGGTTATTTTATGTATTAAAAGTAGTCTTATATTGCTGTGACTTAGCTGGACAGTCTAATCACTGTGATTCATCTTTATCTGTTTTAACAGTAAATTATGGCATGATCATCATCTATGTTTGGACACATCATAGTCGCATGTGGTGTGGGCTGCTTTCCAAAGTTGGTTGGCAGCCGCATTTGGGCATGCATAGTGTAAGGCCATTATATATAAAAAAATAAAAATAAAAAACAAACAAAAAAAAAGAACGGGACTAAGACGGTGATACCAGATATAGAGGACCAAGGTTAACTTTCAACTAACTGGATTGTCATTTTGGGTATGTTAGGGGTGTACCTTGCTAATATAGCAGGCATGTTATCTATCACTGAGGAGTGTGGGTTGCATTAGTGATATTTGTAGAACAAGTAGTCAAAAGTGAAGCTTCATAGAGGTAATTTTTTGGGGATTTTTGGCATGGGCAGGTGTAGAGACTGCACAGTTGGTCAACAGAGTGGAGGCATACAGTGGCTGGTGATTGACTGGCCAGAATAAAGACGGTCAGGAAGATGGATGAGGGTGCTTGCTGTGGATGTCTCAAAGGCCAGAGTGGTGCACACCAAGGATACAAGCGACATGGTACAGATCGAATGATGGTCAGTGGCCTGTGAGAAGCAGAGTTGTGAGGTAGCTGATTTGGGAGGCTGGATTGTTCCGTTTTATTTATGGATATTATGCACTTGTATGTAAGGTATGCTACTGGGGAGGCTGGGTTGAAGTTTGGTAAATGGTATGTTAATAAGTGTTGGTATTGTACTCATTCAGGCATTTCGAGGTGGGTGCAGCTGGGTAGTGTAAGGCCAAGAGAAAAATGGGGTATGTTGTGGGCAAGTTATAGCAGGGTTTGATATTTGCTTAGGGGTAGTTTTGGGATTTATTGGTGGAAGGAGCGGCACCAATTTCAGGAGTGGGGGTATTTACTTGGTTAATGGCTCTAAGGTTTTGATGAACTAATTGAGCTACTAATGCTCAATGCTTGGAATTGCTAAAGTCCACAAATAAATAGCAAAGAGTTTTATCTTTTTAGTCTTGAGTCAAGAATAATGCTTTAGGATGTGTAGAGTACTAGTTCATTTTATAAACAGCACTGGGAAACTGTTTACTCAAATTGCTTAGATCAGTCTCCCAGAGCAAAGAAAACTACATATTTTATACATTTTTTATCAATTTTATTCATGCAGAACTCTGATGTTACATAGCTTTTAACCAATGTATTTTTAAATATTTTATGCCCTTGTGATTTTTGCTTAGAGCATTCTGCGAACACTTGACAATATGCCTTTTTAAAACATAGACCATTTGGTCTAAGAATCTTATTCTTTGACCTTGTAACATTTAGCACCAGTGCACACTATCTTTACAAACATCTTTGCAAAAAACCATCCCCCAACCTGAGAAAGCCAGAGCTTACGAAAGATTTTTGACACATTGTTTTTTTTTTAATTAACATTTTGAAACCAGACTTTTTTTAAACATAGTAACATCCCTTAACTCCTTTAGCACTTACTTTGCCTTTGATTATCTGTAAATACACTACAATTTGCAAATAAAGAGAATGCAGTTGTAAGGTATTTGAAATATAAAGTTACAGCTTAAGTGAAACTTTATTTTGCATAATTATGCATCTATATTACATTGTTTTTAACATAAATGTATTATAAACATTTTATTTGACTCATTTGTGAAAAAACTGCAAGTTGATATGAAATTTTTGAAGAATAATCATGAGACATTATATTTTTTGTAACAGTTATGTTTTATTTGACACTATTAGTGTCACACAACACACAATTATATTTTATTTTTTTAACTTGATAAAATATGCTTTAGCATTATAGTATTTATTATTTACAGTGACTGAATTTTTATTTATATTAAGGTTATAATAAGATATCTTTATAAGTGGCATTCTGGATTAGAAAGAAGTGTAAGTTTACATTTAGTTAGATGTGCATTTGGGAGGGGTTTACTTTTTATTTTAAGTAAGAGAGAAGATACAGAATGAGGGACAGCTATTGTAAGATCATGCCTGAGCACCAACGATTGCACAAGATTTACTAGAATGATAGCTGCAGCCACCACCCTTAAACCTGGTGAAAATTTTTTTGCAAAAGAATCAAGTGCTGTACTATAACAAGCTAATGGACAATAGTTGTTTTTTATGATTTTCTGCAAACATTCACAGAGCAAATCCATTTCTTTATGACAAAATAAAATGAAAGTCTAAAAAATTTGGTAACCCTAAAGCTGCGGCAGAAGCTAAAACATGCTTTAAATTTTGAAATGCATTTTTTTTTTACTATTTTAAGGGAAGGGCTTTGGTGTATTTCATTTTAAAAGATTAGTCAAAGGTTTAGCAATTTTTGCACAGTTAGAAATGTATTATTTGCAATATTTTGTCATACTTAAGAAAGATTTAAGTTGATGCTGAATAACTGAATGTGGGGCTTTCGCTATTGCCTTAATATAACATGGTAGCATTTGCCTGCTACCCTGAGATATTAAATGACCAAGATAACATACCTTAGGTAGTTATAGCTGTATTTTCACACTATGTATCCTTTTTGTAAGGATAGTTAGAAGATGTAGGGTATTTTGCTTATACTGCTTAAAAGAATCAGATGTTGTTAGTAAACTATTTGCATATTACACCAACACAGACTTACCTAGAAATGTCACATTTAAAAAGTTTTTTTTTTAGAATTTGAAAATAATGAAGGAGATTGAGTGTAACTTTGTGGCAACCATGTCCATGTATACTGCTGTCCCTTATATGTAATAGCAAACAGAAATTGACTTTTAAGGTGGATACGTTGTTGTTGTGTCTTTTGGCTTTTCCCGGTTAGAGGTCGCCACAGCAGAACTCCGGTCCGCTAATGATTGGCAGTAGATTTTTACATGCCGAGTTGCCGGCCCTGATGCACAACCTTCAATGAAGGTACACCCATTCACGCATGTCTCCACACAGAAGACGGTCAAGCTGAGAATCGAACAGGACAACGTCTTACTGTGAGGCTTAGGGTGGATACGTATAGAATGGAATAGTAAACACAGAAAAATACAGTGGATATAAAAAGTGTACACACCCCTGTTAAAATGCCAGGTTTTTGTGATATCAAAAAATGAAACCACAATAAATCATTACAAATTTTTTCCCACCTTTAATGTGACCTATAACCTGTACAATTCAATTGAAAAACAAACAAATCAGTTAGGGGAAAATATGAAAAAAAAAACGTACAATAAGCTGGTTGCGTAAGTGTGCACACACTTAAACTAATACTTTGTTGAAGCACCTTATGATTTAATTACAACATTCAGTCTTCTTGGGTAGGAGTCTATCAGCATGGCACATCTTGACTTGGCAATATTTGCCCATCTTCCTTGCAAAAGTGTTCCAAATATGTCAGATTGCGAGGGCATCTCTAGTGCACAGCCCTCTTCAGGTGGGTCTATATTAGAACACCGAAAAGACCAAATGTTGAATGGCTTAAAACTTGAAAATGCCATTCATTGAAATCGCTTTTGTGGGGGCTGCGCACCCCCACCCGCTAATTATATATACCAACTCCAAAATCACACTACAGTGAGGAAATGGTAAATTTTCCGATCTTCACTGTACCGCAAGCTCACAAAAAAACACCTCGATGAACAGCATTTTGAGTTTTCAGCCATTCAACATTTGGTCTTTTCAGTGTTCTAATATAGACCCTCTTCAGGTTACCCCACAGATTTTCTATTGGATTTAGGTCTGGGCTCTGGCTGGGCCATTCCAAAACTTTAATTTTCTTCTGTTAAAGCCATTCTTTTGTTGATTTGGATATATGCTTGGGGTCATTGTTGTGTTGAAAGGTGAAATTCCTCTTCATCTTCAGCTTTCTAGCAGAAGCCTGAAGGTTTTGGGCCAAAATTGACTGGTATTTGGAACTGTTCATAATTCCCTCCACCTTCACTAAAGCCCCAGTTCCAGCTGAAGAAAAACAACCCCAAAGCATGATACTGCCACCACCAGACTTCACTGTGGGGATGGTATTCTTTTGGTGATGCAAAATTTTGTTTTTGCTCCAAATGTACCTTTTGGAATTGTGGCCAAGCTTTTAGGAGACTTGATGTATTGTTTTGCAAATTTTAGCTGGGCCTGGATGTTTTTCTATATAAGAAAAGTATTCTGTCTTGCAACCCTATCCCATAGTCTAGACATATGGAGAACACAGGAGATTGTTTTCACATGTAGTACACAACCAGTACTTGCCAGAAATTCCTGCAGCTCCTTCAGTGTTGCTGTAGATCTCTTGGCTCCCTCCCTGACCAGTTTTCATCTTGTCTTTTCATCAGTTTTGGAGGGATGTCCAGTTCTTTGCAATGTCACTGTTGTCCCACATTTTCTCCAGTTTTTGATGACTATTATCACTGTGTTTCATAGTATATCCAACACTGTGGAAAATGTTTTGTTCCCTTCTCCTGACAAATACCTTTCAACAATGAGATCCCTTTGATGCTTTGTAAGCTCTCTGCAAACCATGGCTTTTGCTGTAGCAGGCAACTGAGTAAATGTCAGGAAAATCCTACTAGAATAGCTGAACTTTATTTGTGGTTAATCAGAGTTTCTTTAATTGATGGCAGGTGTGTACCCAAGAAGACTGAATGCTGTAATTAACTCAAAAGGTGCTTCAACAAAGTATTAGCTTAAGGGTGTGCATACTTATGCAACCAGCTTATTCTACATTTTTTATTTTTTATATTTTTCCCTTAACAGATTGTTTTTCAATTGAATTGTACAGGTTATAGGTCACATTAAAGGTGGGAAAAGTTTTGAAATTATTTATTGTGGTCTCATTTTTTTATATCACAAAAACGTGGCATTTTAGCAGGGGTGTGTACACATGTTATATCCATTCTATTTTGCTGTAGGTGGTGTACTACTCAGCATTGTTGCTGGATTTTGAACCACAGGAAAAGTTGGTAATATTACATTATTTACAGCCCTTAAACTTTTCACACACTTGTAAGTATTTTTTGGCTTTTTACAAGGAAAATAAGAGTATTACAAGGACTTTTAGCTGGAACTATTTTTTTTGTATTCAGGACTGAATTACAGGTTTGATTTTTTTAATTTGGTTTTGGTTTTCATGGATACTGTGGAACTTCATGGAGAGGTTTTGATTGATCTAATTTTATTTTTACTGGTTTTGCAGATTTTAATATACCTACTTTATTAGCATGTTTAACCCATAGGTTAGCAGGTACCTACTGCAATGATTCATTAATTGTCTATATGCCTTTAACAGGCTGTTTTTTAGCTTTTGCTAAGACTGCTAATAATTTTTTTTCTTGATTTTGTTGGAAGATTTAAACATACCTGTTTTTGTGTACAGTAAATAGTACAACCCAGTTTGCTTAACAGGTCCATATTTTGCAAATTTACCGGTGCAGTAGTACTTAAAAAATGCCTTTTTTAAATCGGTCTTAAAGAAATGGGTATAGGTTTTGAAACAGAATATTTAACAGTAGCATTCGTTACTTTAACTGCCTTTACTTTATATTTTAATACTGGTGTTTGTAAATTTGAGATAACATTTATTACAGACGTAGTGGCTTTAGTGTCCACTAGAAAAGGATTTTTTTTGTATATATTTTAGCTTAACATGGGGTCTCTCTTGATTTATTGGCAGCAAAGGATTAAGATTTATTTCTGTTTTAGTACCCTGACATAGTCAGTATGGTGATTTTTGACTCTTTTTAATTTGGGGAGGTGGTAGAGGAAATACAGCATTATTATAATTTGACTGACATCTACTTTAGGCATTTTGCACTCTTTGCATTTGCCTTTGTGGGCAATTTTTTCAGTGTCTTGCTTTACCACAACTGAAGCAAGATTTATCAGATGAGGCAGGTGGGACACTGCCATCTTGTTGCTGGCAACCAACTGCACCTTATTTTTTTGACCATCACTTTTACTAAATTTTTGGCAATTGTTTACTGCCTCTGTTCTGTCCCCTTGGGGTGCAAAGTTAAAAGCTTATTTGTAGTATTTTTTTGTTATACTTAGTACAGTGATTTGCAGCACTTATCAAGGACACCAAGCCCTTGTTTGCCAGTCTATTAGCACCTGCTTTATTTGATTTTGTATGGGGGCTTGCAAAGCCTGCACAAAAGCAGCTGCAATAGCTGGCTTATCTTATTTTTTGGGGTCTGGTATTTTTTTAAATAGTTTTATTGAAATCATTACTGAAATGAACAAATAGTTTGATAAAACTGAACTGTTTTAAGAAACAATAAGTAAAATCAAGAAAAAGTGAATATAAAAACAAAGATAACAGAAACCATGTACAATGATGTTTACTATATAGCATTCAAGAGATACAATTAAATTAACAGATATTAAAACATTTTATCATTAATCTGGTTATTTTCTAATAATTCATGTATACTTTTCCACTGATTATATAAAGTTGTATTCCTAACAGATCCAAATTTAATAGTCAACATTTCTAACGTAGATACTTCAAAGAGAAGATCTTTAAATTCTTGTGCTGAAGGTATATATGATGATTTCCAATTTTTTTGTAATTGTTTTCCTGGCAATGGATAAAATAGACCAAAGCAAAGTTTTTTTTATTCTTCTTCACACAGTCTGGAACTGGTGAGTTGAATAATACAAGTGATTTAGTAAGTAAAAAGTTATCTGTAAAGATTGCTTATAAAAATGTATTTACATCTTCCCAAAATGTCTTTAAAAGTAGGCAATCATAAAATATATGTGACCAATCTGAATTCATTACAGCATTATATCAACAACAGAAAGTATTTTCCTTAGTTATCTTACTAATGGTATATGGAGTGAGGTACGATTTGTTCAAAAACCTCCAGTTAAATATTCTCCATTTAAGTGAAGTAGTCATACTAGCTGACTGAAGAATATTTGATTTATCCTTCTCCATAGGATTACAATTATTGGTGATAGAGAAAAATTTCCAATAATTATTATGAGTGTGTCTCTAAGTCAAGTTTAATTGCCCTATAAATAGATGACAAAGTATTTTAACAGGAAGATTATGCTGTGTTGATAATATCAAATAGTGTATATGTTTAGGTACTGCTTTCTTAGTAGTTGAAGAAATTAGATCAAGTTTATCTAATATATATTTTCTGGCTTCTTGTAGATCTAACCCTAAGGATGTGTCAAAACCGTGTTCGTCCATAAGTGTATTAATTGATTTCAGTTCATTATTATTCATCATTTGGTGCTAAAATATTAAATGTTTTTGTTTAAATAGTGACAGTTTAGAATAAGCTGTAGAGAATATAGTCCCTTGTATATAAGCAATAGGATAAATGAGAAATAGCCAATTCTCATATATTTTAAACCTATGAATATCATTTTTAAAAGATTTCAAGATTAAAGTGATATAATTAAATTTAAATGTTGTAGAGGAGTAGTTGTAGAAATAAACCTTTAATCTCCAAACAAATGAGTTTTTTATTAAATTTAACATATCAGAACTGTCATTATTTTTGAATTTTGAGAAAGGATAATTAGAGTCTCTTTCCATTTTGCAGAATATTCCACATCTATGAGATATGAGATTATTTTAATCACTGATGAAATTGAGTAAATTTCTAAATTTGGTAATGCAATACCTCCATTTTCTCAACTATACATATGGTAAGATAATGCAATCCTATGTTTAATTGGATGCCATAGGAATTTCTTAATCATTATATTAAACTTTTTTATTATTGAGTGGGAGGGGGTATAGATATAGATTGAATTATATATAAGATTTTAGGAAGCAATATCATCTTTATGACTGAAAGTTTTTCATCTATTGAAAACAGAATCTTATTCCATTTATTAGACTTTCTATAGTTGTTACACTTTTATTGAAATTTATTTTTAAGATGTCTTTGATATTAATAGCAATGATTATACCTAAATATGTTATTTGATGAGATTGAGATATAAACTGTTTATATTCATCATGTATACTATAATTTTTGGACCAACTAAAATAATTTATGTTTTATTTTTATTGAATGTAAGACCGGAGCTTTTATGAAATGAGTCCATATCTTCAAATTCTTTTAATGAAGGATTATTACCACCAAGAGTAATCAATATGTCATCTGCAAACATTTAAATTTGATGTTTCATTAAGAATTAAATTGTAACCTTGAATATTTTTATTATTTCTAATTAAATTTGCCCAGAGTTCCATAATTAATGTGAACAGAAGAGGTGATAGGGGGCATCCTTATTTGGTTCCTTTTATAATAGGTATATTTTGGGAAACATATGGGCCAATTTTAATATAAGCTTGACTACCATAATATAGTTGAGTGATTAGATTAATAAATTTAGGGTCTGGTATTTTTGAATGTCTAGCAAACGCTGCTTTAAGATGACAGACATTTATTGTCCTATTACAGTATAATCACATTTATAATATTTATATTTGAATAAGGAGTCTTGTACTTATTTGTTGTTATACCGCATTTACTGTTTTATTTTAGTATAATTAATTGCTACTGTGTTCTATTTACCTGTGCAATATATTAGGTTGTTGTTAGTCATTAGGGAGGGGTAATATCTTGTAATATGGACTTCAACAATTGTTTTTAGCAGTTATACTGTGTTCACTGTTCTATTTTATTTTATATAATAATGCAGCTGGCATAGTACTCCATTTATGTGTACAATATATTTGTTCATAATTAGGTACTACCCATTATAACATTTATATCTGAATGGGGATTCTAGTACTTGTTTTCAGGAGTTACAATATATTTCAAGCCTCATTTTAATATAAATATATAATTGTTATGTTTTATTGATTAGTTTGCCATTAGTCATTAGAGAGAAGCATCTGCTAGTATTAGGGAACGTAGTCTCTGTTTTTAGTAATCACATTGAATTTATTGTTTTATTTTAGACTATTATATAGTTGAAATTGTGTCCGATGTGTGTTTTTATAATCCTAGATGTGATTAGTTGTCAGGATAATATATTTAATGTGTAATGATAATTCATGTATATTTGTTTAGCTAGGAAAACTATGACTTTAAATTGTATAGACTAGATAGTTGACGTCACTTATTTTGTGTGTGTAAGTATAGTAAGTAAATGTTGAATGAATTAAGTTTTTGAAATGATGAAGCATTATCTGTAAGTATAAAACTGATATGCTTTGTCTGCATTAGTTTATGTTAATGGTCTGAAGAAGCCAGAGATCATGGTGAAAGCGCTAACCTGATATTAAATGTTGAAAAATAATGAAAAATAAAAGGCAGCTGTTGCAAGACAAAAGCGACACTTGGTAGGTGGTAAATCCTTTATAAGCAGAAAACTCCAAATCCAGAAAAATACAGACAATATTCATCCAAGATAAAACAGTGCAAGCAAACACAGAAGTATTAAGCGCTTTCGTCTGGTAGATGACTTCCTCAGAATACAAAATACTGAAATTAGCACCTGTTTAAATATATTGCTTACCCAATCACAAATAAGCTGACATCATTTCCCTCATTAACAAGGCTGCAAATACTTAATGCAAGCCAAATATAAAACAATAATACATATAAAAAGTTTAAAACATCCCTAAACCATATATATATATATAACTAAATAAAAAACATAGATTTTAATTTCAACAGAGAAGATAAAGAAATTCTATCATTTAACCCAGGAGCATGATAGGCATCAAGCCTAATTTGCCATTTGAGTTCTACTAATTCCAAATACTCATTCAAGGGTCCCCCATGAGGTCCCAGATCTACCTGTTCCAAAATAAAGAACAGGAAGGAATGGGTAGGTTCACTAACCAAATGTTTATATAGCGCATTCTTTTCATTTTTGTTTCTGATATCATATAAATGTTGATAAATCCTTAAGCTTAGGGATTTATCAACATTTATATGATATCAGAAACTAGAACTCAAATGGAAAATTAGGCTTGATGCTTATCTTGCATACCTTGACCTGGGCAAGGCGTTTGGCACAGTACCCCACTTGGGTAGTACAGATAAATTCACAAAATTAAGCACAAACCTCTACATAATCAGATGGTTAGCCAAATGACTCATGCATAGGACACATGTTGTTAAAGTGGGGGAATCTACATCCAGCAAGAAGCCAATCACCAGTGGAGTACCACAGGGCTGAAATGCCGGACCCCTTCCTGTTTGGCATTCATTTATCAGATGTCAAGTTAAATGCAGATGGTCTTTGACTGATAAAGTCTGCTGATGACTGCAACTTGGGGGCAGTCATTGACTCCACAACTGATGCTGATATCCCACAGAAAGGTCTGATGCAGACTAATGATTAGTGTCAGAGCCATGGCCTCAAATGAAATGTGAGGACGTGAAGAATAATACCCCTACAAATTACAACATTGATATCATCCTCCTAAGATTGGGTCCAGTGGTGAGAGAGCTGGGCACTCAGATAGACAGTAAACTGAACTTTGACCACCATGTGTCCATGGTGATGAGGAAATCTTTCTCTGTGTATCAGTTTATAAATAAGGACATGGCATCCAGATCTACAGATGTCATAGTAACACTGTACTCAGCCCTTATAAGACCAATAATCAAATACAATGCACCCTTTGGCGTATACCTCACCATGTACCTGCAACAACTGGAGTATCCTCAGAGGTTTCTCTCCCAAAAAAAATCAGGATATTCCCAATGGGTCTATGTTAAATCAGCGAATGCTTAAAATAGCGAATGCTGACTTAACCCTTTAAGAGCGAAAGCCGACAATCCTAGGGAAAAAAATCGCTGTTCCACAAAAAAGTTCAAAACACAAAATGTGGGAGGCTATGCCTCCCATACCCCCCCCCCCACTTAAATATATCAACTCTGACATCGCACCACAGTGGAGGAAATGGCAAAGTCCTGAAAACGGGCCAGTGATTTTTTTTTCCTCTGGGAAAAAAATTGCTGTTCTCTGTCTTCAGGATTGTCAGCTTTCACTCTTATAGGGTCAATAAATCAGTATTCACTATTTTAAGTGTTCACTGATTTAATATAGACCCTTCCCAACATGCCATATGTGGACCAATTAAAACCCCTATCACTGCATTCAGTTTCCTACTGATTACTGAGAGGTGATCTGTGTCTGACCTACAAGGCAGTCTCTGACTCATTCCCTGATGGAAATGTTGCAGATCTGCAAAACTAACTGCACATATGGCTTACACACTCCAAAGATCTATACCTGATTTCTGACATGAATATATCATGCTGGAGAGACAGATATGTGCTCCAGAGATTGCCCCTTCTCTGGAATAGGCTTCATAGTCACATGAAGCAGAGCCCTTCCATGACCATCTTCAAGCACAATCTGGACTGCTGGATGGGAAATCGCAAATTCACTCCTGTCGTGGCACCTTTAGACAGAGGCAGTCTAAAAAATGTCAAAACCCTGCTTGCTGACCCTTATCTTTCTTCTAGCAATAGAAAATTGGGTAAAACTGGCTAGGCTTGTAAGGTCTCTCGAGCTACTAGCCTACTTATCTTCTATGAACCTGTGAATACATATAAATGACCCAAAGTACAGAAAAATTTGATATGTTTAAAAAGTATAAAACTTCTTGAAGTGAACAAGTGGCAAAACTCATTTCAAGTTGTGTATGAAGAAATTTAAATAATGTTTATTGATTCTTCTCAACAGCTACTTTGAAATCTTTTACTTCCCCTAAGCTACCACCTGTTCAGGCAAATTATACCATGGTTTTAACATCACTTCAAAAAGATGATATACTGAGTAGTGTAGCAACCCCTCTTATGCCGCACTGCAGCATCAGTATTAGAATATGAATCCAATCACCTGATGTGGGAATAGAACCAGCATCTAAGGTTAGTGTGCTACTTACTGAGCCACTGACACAACTACTTAAAGGAAATTACAGATTAAGTACATGGAATGTACATAAGTTTAACATATACTTCTTGAATATATTATTTATTAAGAGTTAACTTATACAATGATGAAAGCTATGATGGTGTGACAATTTCATAACATAAAAGGATGAGAGACCCTTGTGCTAAGAGGTGACACTAATGTGGTTATTTCACTGGAGGTGGCTTTACAACACTGGAAGGACAGGAACACTACAGTGATCTACTGAAAAAAAGTAGGGATGTGAATACATAAGATACAGTAGAACAAATAAGACAGATGTACGGTTTGCCTGAACTTTTATGTATGGAACTTGAAGATTTGCTTTGAACAGCAGCATGAGTTTGACAACAAAGTTGGAAGGATCCAATCCTAAATTAGTGAATTTATCATCAAAGGCAATGTGTGCCAGTCCAATGATAAAAGGTTTGGTAAGTACAGCAGAAGAGGCACTGAGAAAACAGACAAGGAGACCATGGAAAATATGTTAGGGACTGGAGCATGCAACTGGAAGCCACGGCAGATGATCATAGGTTCACAGGTATATATTATGCTAACAACCACTCGAGCCCTTATAAGCCTAGCCATGCAACCCAAATGAGACCCACAAATTTGATTTATATAGCATGCATACTGATGGGGGCATTATATTACATGATAGTTCTGAAGAGGACTGAGTACACTAGTATGATTACCTGTCTGGGCCTAGATGCCATGCCCTTACTTATAAGTTCAAAAATATAAAAGGATTTCCTTACAAACATGCTCCACATGTTGATCAAAGGCTAGGTTATTATCTACATGAGTTCCCAAATCCCTGACTAGTAAATCAACTTTTAGGGGTGCTTTATTATTGATGTAGTTACATGGGGTGGCTGCATACCTCTCAACTATACAGATTTTTCCTGAATGTCCAGATTTTGACCTCATATTTTTTGGTCCATTTTTCATAAAATTGTGTTTTTACGGCAAATTACTGATAAATCATTAAAGACTGAAGATAGAAAAGAAATGACAAACATTTGAGTTTCAGACTTCACAGCCTTCAGAAAATCCATGCTAATGCACAACCCATTATTCTATCAAGTTCTAGCTTTGTAAGAGCAATATTTAAAAATGATCCTTATTTCTGGGCCTTTGTCCCACTTTTATTTATGGCTTTGTCCAGAATTCTTGCACTAAGAAGTTGAGAGGTATGGGTGGCTGACTTGTGAAAAGGTTCTATAATGTATTTCTTTGCATTGAGTTTTAAGCCATGAATTTGGCACCCAGTGTTTGTCTGTGTTAGACCTTCCTGAAGGGTATTCTTGTCTTGGATTCAATGACTGCTCCCGGTTTGCAATCATCTGCCAACTTACTCAACCAGAGGCCTTAACCTCTGAGAAGTAGATGACAAAGAGGAGCAGACCCAGCAGAGAACCCCGAGGGACTCCACTGGTGACCAGACTCTTTGTGGGGTGGCCTCACTGATCCTGGACTCTTTGGTCTTGTCAATAAAGCAGCTAACTATCCATTGTGTTATAAAGGGGTTTATGCCTAGTTCTATAAGTTTGTTGACAATACCTGAGGGGGATATTGTATCAAATGCTTTAGCCAGCTCTAGGTAGGCAGTATGCTCTGCTTTCTCCACGTCCATTGGCTTAGTGACCTTTTCAAAGAAGTCCACCAGGTTCACTAAGCATGACCTTGCTTGGACTAAGATGAATGGGGATGGAGCGTTTCAGTGCCTGTAGGTCTCCTATGTCCTTGCTGATAATTACTATAAAAATTATTTCCATGGTTTTGCAAAATAGACTAGTCAGACTAATGGGTCTGCAGTTGAGTGTCAGCTGATGTTCCTCCCTTATGAAGGGAGATGACTTTTGTAGTCCTCCATTCCCATGGTACAAAGCCAGTTTTATGACTATACTTAAATAGTGACTCCTGAGTTCCTGATAAGTCATGTTTTAGACTGTTCAGGGGCATCTTTGGATGTTATCAAGGCCCATTCAGGCCATGTTATTGGCTTTAGTGAGCACAGCCAGTACACACTCCCTAGTTATAGTTGGAGGGGTTATGTTTGAGGGTATTTTTTAGAGGATAGTTGAGGGTAACAGGGAACAAAGGTGGAACTGAATTGTCTGTTAATAGGTTTGCTGTATCACCAGGCTTGGTGAATGTGGCACCATTAACCACCAATTCAGTACATTTCTGTGTGCTGCCTTTGAGGTTTCTGACACATCATGAGAAGGCCTTATGGTTATCTTTTACCTGGGAGACTATATTAATCTCAAAGATGGCTTTATTTGACCTAATTAGCACACTTATTTGCCTATTTAGTTGATAAGAGAGATTTTATCTTTATAGGAGTTTTCCTTCCGAATTTTTTTGCCATATTTTGTTTCCATTTATTGTATATCCTGTTTAATTTGGGATGCCATCAGGGTGGTTTGTTGCTAGGCTTGCCCTGGGCTTATGTCTGGTAAGTACAGCAGCCTCTATGCAGCCATTGACATGGCTGACAGAGTTTCTGAGATCATTTCAGTCTGCTGTGTTCTCTGAATTTGGAGGGTCACTGAATTTTAACAATGCATTGCTTAATAAAAGGAAATTTGGCTTGGAATAGTTCCTAACTGTTACTGTTTTTTTTGCCATATTTTTTCATTTTGTTGTATATCCTGTTTAATTTGGGATGTCACCAAGATGATTTATTTCTGGGGCTATTTCTGGGCTTACATCTGGGAGGTACAGCAGCCTCTATGCAGCCACTGACATGGTTGTATAGAGTTTTGAGAGCAATTTAATGTAGGCTTTGTTGTCATGATTTGGAAGAGCATTGAATTTTGACAAACTATATCTTAATAAATGGTACTTTGCCTTTGAATAGTTACTGTTACTTGTTTTACTGGGATTATGGAGTTGACTTAAATTTCAAAGCTGACAGCTTTATGATCGGACCTTACCAAGGAAAGTGAGCCATTCAAAGGGTGGTGCAGTGTTTATTTATTTATTTATTTACATTTGTTGACCGGGAGTGTCCGACTGGATGTAGGTCCGTTTTCAGTGGAGGCCCAAGGAGAAAAGCTCCACAGTTAAAATAAACAGACAGTAGTTACATTGGTGAAAACAGAGAAGAGTAGGGGTCCATAGCGATTAACAATTTAACATAGCAATTACTTACAACATATTTACAGATGAAGAACATAGTACATCAGTAGACAACTAGAATCTTTATCTGTGAAGTACATAACAGACTTTAACAAATGTTACAATAAGAAGTTCCTGCTGTATAATAAGTACTAGGCTTATGAGCATCTGAGCTTGCTATAATCAAGGTAGTTAGTGGAGTGGAAAGAAAGGTAGTGGTTGGATGGGGTGCGTGATATTACAGTGGGAGTTGCAAGGGCATAGCCAGCATGTTTTTAGGTGCACTTTTAGTAAAGTTTTGAAGTGGGTGCATGATGATATGGAGGTTATTGTGGGTGGGAGGGAGTTCCATAATTTGGCTATGGTGCAAGAGAATAGTGCTTCACCAGCAGAGTTATTGGCTTTAGTGATCTGCAAGTGATTTTTGTTGCTGGATCTTAGTGGTCTGGTGGTTCGATAGGATTGGAGTAAATTCTGGAAGGATGGGACATTTAGTAGATGGTTTACTAGTTTGTGGGCGAGTGAGAGTTGATCCCATTGAAGGGGGTGAGGGAGTTCAAACCAGCTCAGTTCAGCAAGTGAGAGACAGTGGTGACTATGGTAGGATGCCCCTGTGGCGAATTTGGCGATTTTGTTGTAGCAGGTCTCTAGCTTGTTTAGATCGCATTGCCTTAGGTTGGTATACATTGGAGAAGCATAAAGTAGGGTGGAGATAAGGTGGGAATTTGCTATTGAAATCTTTGCTGCTTTGGTGAGAAGTTGCTTATTTCTGTATAACGCTCCTAGTTTTTTGTGGACTTTTTTATGGTCATGGATATGTGAATGTCAAATTTTAGTTTATTGTCTATTTCCACTCCTAGCAATTTCATGTGTTCAGCTGGGTATATAGTGGTGTTGTCTTTTTGCTGTGATGTTAAAGTGAGAGTTGTTTTGAGTACGTTTGGTGGGCTGGAAGATAAGTAGTTTAGTTTTGTTTGGGTTGAGTATTAATTGGGCATTGGATAACCAAGTTTCAACAGAGGAAAAGGCTTCCTGTGTGACTTTTTGCAGTTTGGGTAGGGACTGGGCTGAGCAGATGATGGTCGAGTCATCTGCGTATTGTATGAGTGTGCCATGTTTGGCGGCAGAGGCTAGATTATTGGTGAAAACAGAGAAGAGTAGGGGTCCAAGGATAGATCCTTGGGGAACCCCTATGGAGACAGGTAGTTGGGGAGATATGTCATTCTGCCATGCAATGGATTGTTAGCGGTCAGACAGGTAACTCTGAAATCAGTTGGTGACTGATTGAGAGAAGGATAGGTTATTGAGGACAGAGATAAGTTGTTTGTGTGGGACCATGTCAAATGCTTTAGCTAGGTCTAGGAATGAAGCAGAGGAGAGATAGCCATTGTTTTTATGCTGAAGTTCACTCATATTTGTGAGTACAAGGTCCAGTATGTTGGAGCCTGTAGTGGAAATATTTACTGTTTGGACAAGGGTGTTTGTATTTACAAAGTCCAAGAATCTATGTGCCTGTACATTTGAGGTCATGTAGGATTCCCAGTTTATAGAGGGGTAATTAACGTCTCCCATGACAAGGGTGTTAGGTTGGATGGTAAGTGTTTCCAGTATGTCCAAAAATGGGATTGTGAGTTTCTTGGGGCATGGAGGGTGACCTATAGCTGGCTAGGACATGGTACAGGATTTTGTGTGCGGTGATCTGAACATGGAGGAACTCCAGCACATCATCCGGTTTGACCACCATCGAGGTATGTTTGTTACTGACGTATGTCTAGACACCTCCAGCTTTAGCTTTTGTCTGTGCAGCTAATGGTCTAATAGTGTGGGAGTCACTGAAATCTTGCTCTGCTGAGTTACTTTCTGATGCTTTAAACCATGTTTCACTCTTGAGAATATAGACACCTTTGTAGGTACTGAAACATGGTTTAAATCTTGCTCTGCTGAGGTACTTCCTGTTGCTTTAAGGCATGTTTCAGTACCTACAAAGATGTCTATATTCTCAAGAGTGAGGAAGGCTTGAAGGTTGTGCAGTTTTTCTTTTTTTCTTTTTTTTATTTAGGCATCTGGCATTGAGTAGTAACACCTTGAGGTTTAGTTGAGTTGATTTTGCTATGTTAGGACCCGCGGTAGTGGTGCTGCGGTAGTGTTGTCACCTCACAGCAAGACGTTGTCTCGTTCGATTCTCAGCTAGAGTGTCTTCTGTGTGGAGGCATACGTGAATGAGTGTGCCTTCGTTGAAGGTTGTGCATCAGGGCTGGTAACTCGGCATGTAAAAATCCACTACCAAACATTAGCGGACCGGAGTTCCGCTGTGGTGACCCCTAACTGGGATAAGCCGAAAGACACAAGTAGGTTTTCCAATTTGTCATTGCCTAAAAAAGGGCAGTACGGGGTGGATAAAGTTATACCCATTATTTGAAAGCCTAAAGGTGCAGACCATCCTTAGCAAAGGAACATGGTCTGTTAACCACTTCCTCCCAAGCTGATAAATATTGGATCCCCTTATCATGACACCAGAAAGACAGCCAATTGTTAAAATCAATCATCTTTTGTTCATACAGAGGCATCATCCTCGGTGATTGTTATATGCTGCTCAATGCTAGGTTCATACCATCCTGAGACACAGAGTCTAAGAGTTCCATAATGTTGCTGTTCATAAAGTCCAGGGACATATGTCTCTGGTCATTTGCACCTACATGGACTGTGATGAAATCATACTGGTATCTGTGGTGTAATGACATGATAGGACATGAATGCATGCATGACTTTGCTGATCCTGGCTTCAGATAAGCAACAAACCATTATCTTCTTGTTCAGCCTGGTAAGAGGGGCATCAGTATGTCTTACAAAGGAGTCCCCAACAGTTCTAGGAAGTGTGTTTGCTTGTCTTAGGAGCTAAGTGTTTGGAGTTCCAGTGAGTGTGACTAAGTGTGGTGGTGTGTTTTTTTTTTTTAGTGCCTTTTGGCATGCTGAGGCAGAGCTTTGCCAAATGATATAGTATAGGTGATAATCATTGTTTAGGACGATTGCTTTTATGTGCTTTGGCCTACATTAGTCTATATGTGTGTGGTTTGTGCTGTGAGAGGTGAGTATTGTATGCATTGTTCTGATTTGAGCTATGAGAGGTGAGTGTTGTGTGCATGGTTCTGATTTGTGCTATGAGAGGTGAGTGTTGTGTGCATGATTCTGATTTCCACTATGAGAGGTGGGTGTTGTGTGCATGGTTCTGATTTTCACTATGAGAGGTGGGTGTTGTGTGTGCGGTTCTGATAACTTGATATGCACTTGTATGGAATATGTTAGCATCCAGTGTCATATGTGAAAGCTAATTTATTTTATGCACAGATGTGCAATAAAGTTATGAAGATTCAGGATACTTGTGGAAGTGTTTCTATAAACATTAATGTAGTCCCACTAAAAGGCTAAGAAGGATGTCCTTGGATGTAGAGTCCCACTGTTAAGGTGGGAAGAAGAAAAGGGATTAGTTGCTTGGTTGCACATTCTTTTGTCATGTGCATGTCAAATGAGTTTAAGGGATAGTCAGAAAAGGTTTTTGTCAAGAGACTTGGAAAAATGAAATCCAAACAAAAATACTTATTTTACTGGAATATAATTATTACTGTACAAAAACTGATGCTATTGGATCCAACAAGACTATTGCACAGAAATGAAGTCAAGGTTAATGAAAAGAACAATGGAAGTCATTTTAATAATGGCTGAGCTGGATAAAAGGAAAAACTGTATTGTAAACAAAAAATAATGGGAAAAATCGTATGGCTAAATGGCTACCACTGAAAATTTGTAGAGATGTGATTAAAATTTATTTTTTTCAAAGCACGGGGATTATATTCAACATACTTCACTGTACCAGGCTATGACAGTGAAATTTCATTAAAGAAAATATAGTGATAGGATGCACTGTAAGTGTTTAAAGAATTTGCTTTACTTTTTAAACAGCTTTTAATTATGATATTAATGAAATGACCAAATAAGCCCAGTTATGAATGTTTCTTATTTGTTATATGAGTTCTTGTTCACCTGAATTCAGTTCTTATTAATAAAAGGGATGCAAACAGGTGCTGAAGTGTGAACACAGGGAAAGGTAAGGATTAAAACATAAATGATGTGTGGTACTTTCCATTATTAATTGGAGTATTTATTATTTTTTTTTTAATTTTTGGTTGATATAATGTTTTCATGTATGTTTAAAAGCTGAAGGCAATAACAAAGTGTTTTTTAATCATACTGTTGCCTGCAGTTACTCTAATATAGAAGATCTGCATTTCACCTTTTCTGACTCTTGTCCTTTCCAATTTGAAGGCCAGTCATTAGCAGCCATAACTGGAGTCCATTCTCTATATCAGCTCCACAAGTTTAAGTTATCACGTGCCTGTGTCAAGATTACTATACTGTCAGTCTGGCTCCCCCCCACCACTATCTGCACTTAAGTGTGGACCCTAACTGAGATGCACCAGTGGCATAGAGGGATAAAGCCCTGATTACAGCCCAGCCAACCCGGGTTCAATTAGTTGCTCGGGTCTCTAATGGAGTGAGCAGTGAAAGGATGAATGTGCCCATCCCAGTAGGATGATGCTTACTGATACGCTCCCTTAGGTGGAGTGTGGTCCAAAGAGGGGAGTTTCTCTCCGATGTAAACAATGAGCATTGTTGGTGAGGAAAGTGAAGTGGGTAGGTCGTTAAAAAAAAAGAAAGTGGGCCCTAACTGTTCCTGACCAAAGAAAGGTAATATTGTTCTAAGCACAATAGCAGTGAATTGTTCATAGTGTGGCTAGTTTTCAGTTAACATAACCACTATCAGTGGCACCATAAGATGTGTGAAACTCCAAAAACATGCTAGAGCAAATGGTATGCACATTTCTATTCATGCATAAGTACTCAGCTTCAGCAGTATGTTGTTTGGAAAACACTTCTCTATACCCCTTGCCACATGCAGTCATAATAAGCCTCTGCTACTTATCTGTCTTAGAGATGGACAACCTGTAATTCCGCCACATGGATGGGTGAAGCAGCATGTGCAGCCTATTCCCATCCGCCCAGTGTGATGTCTATAGTGTGCAAACCATCATCTGAACCTTGGTCATGGGGATCACAATCATGGTTTTAATGTCCTGCAACTCAAAGCCAAATACTGTTTTCTACCTTTGTGAATTAAAATCAAGGTTTCCATAAAAGGAGCACAAAATTAAGCATTGCCAGCTACTAATATTTCATTCTGATTTGTGAATGCAATACTGCCAGTGGTGTGATATGTAAACCAAGTATTATAATAAATTTTATGCATGTTGAGATAAAGTACTCTTTATACAAGTAGCAAAACAGTAAACAGTGCTAGTGAACAATTATTGTACTTAACTTCTCTCTTAAATGATGATGAATTTTACAATCTAAAACATTTTTGTATGGGGGGCATATTACCTATACCTTCCAAAGCAGGGATTTTGTCCAACATCTCCACTAATGAAATATACAATCGCCAGTATTGCTGTACCTTGCACTGAAAAAAATACGTAATGTGATGTAAAATCATGTATTGTCTTTACTCTGATACAGCACAGCCTCAGAATAAATATAATTACTTAGTTCAGGAGATGGAGGCATAGCATTGACAAATAGGGAATATTACTTTACTGTTTGATTTTACTATACTTAAAATTGCCAATCCACAGAATGATCAACACTGCAGATTGATACTCCATTTATGAAAACTCAATTTTTCAGAAGTAACACTGACTGAAAAAGAATAAAATAGTTTCACAGACTGATAAAGGAGAACGTAACAAAAAAACCCCTTAACAGTAATACCAAACAAGCTTAATTTGATTAGTGGTACTGTTAGAAAAAGAGTTTTTGTTAGGGTAGTATGTAGGGATAGGGTTAGGGTTAGTACACGTGAGCAGGGTGGTTACTGGTTTATTTTGGGGTAAAGAATTAAGCCAGATATTGTTTAATTTCCTCATGACAGCGTTGCTTTTCAAACTTCATTTTATATTGGATGAATAAAGTAAATTTTCAATTCATTTTGTTCAAGAGAAACAAAAACTGTGTATTCTATTGCAAACTGTATCCCAAGCATCATGTTTAAAGACTGAACAACTGAGCTAATTCAGTTTTATATACTATAAAGAAAACATTGGCAGAAGAAGACAGAGACATTGCTCTCTCTGGGGAGATTTTCCCATCCAAGAGGAGGGGAAGGGAGAAGGGTAGAAATCAACAAACTATAGTTAATTTCCCTGACAAACATTGATATTAAAATCTTAGCAAAAGTTCTAGCAGAAAGATTAGATAGAGCCATACCCGATAGCACAAAATGGGAAAAATCTGTTTGTCAGGAATGGGTGAGCTGAGTACAAATGGGTAGCGGTTATTACATTTATGAAAGTAGAAGAAAGAAAAGAAAACGGAAGCATTTTATTATTCAGCCTGTGGAAAGCCTTTGATACGGTGGGTTGGAAATTTCTATGGAAGGTGTGGGAAAATAAAGTGATAGGTGAAGAGGATTCATCAGATCATGCATGCACTCAGGTCTCTTGGCAACAAGTACCATTATGACTCTTTCATAGTTCTTGTTGGAGTGAATGACCTGAGATGTACTTTATTGGACTATATGAAGAGAGACACGACTGAGCTCCCTGAGTATGTGGCCCAGGCAAGCATGTCCCTAGCCTTGAGCGGCATATTACCCTTACCTAGAATGATGCCACAGTATAAACAAAAAATGATCAATTTCAATAATTGGCTTAGTTTTTGGTATCATTCAAAGGGGATCTATTTTCTGTCACCCTGGGATGACATAGTCGACAAACCTCCCTGCTTTGCCAGAGACAGATTGCACCTGGAACCACTAGGCTTTCAGCTGCTAGCAAAAACTCTTGCCTCCCCCATAGTGCCTTTTTTTGGCAAGGTCTCAAAAACAAAATTGCCAACCTGAAAATTACCAACCATAACAAAAGTGTTATGCTGCTAAATGCTAGGAGCTTAAACCAAAAACTGCACACCCTAGAAGCACTTCTATCATTGGAGGATGTAGATGTCTGTGCAATCACAGAGAACTGGTTCAAGGCCTCAGAGACTACCCCGGTTGTGCAAGGATACAATGCCTTCCACACTTTCAGACTGCAAAACAAATGTATGAGGAACAAAGAAGGTGGTGTTTCTATCTATATTAGGGATACATTCACCTCCCAGCTAGTTAGATTGGACAACTCCATAGTTACTCCAAGTTCAGATTACTGTGGGTAAGGACCCCCATTTGAGTCATAGCTAGTTATAGATCTCCGTCCATGGATCATGATGTGCGTAAGGATTACCTAACCAAACTGGAGTCAATCTAAATACTGCCAAACACTCTGGTCATGGGAGATTTCAATTATCCCACCATCAGCTGGGAAACCTACTCTAGCCCTAAGTTACTAGCGCAAAATTTCATTGATTTTGTTAACTCAAATGCCTTGGAACAAGAGGAACAAACATACTAGATCTGGTCCTCACTAACATGACAACCAGATGCACCACTGCAACTGTTGGACCATCATTAGTCAAATCTCAACACAAAACAGTTACCTTTGAGCTGGCACTAGCACCAGAACTCATAAAAGGCAAAATCAGACTAAAAAACACTTAACCAAAGCAAAATATACCTTCCTAGGGGAAGGTATAAATGCCTTCCAAGCCCCACCCCCAGCTGAAAGTGGTAACTACACCAAAGCTTACACTAAAGCCCTGTACAATCACTTGTATAAATGTATAGACTCAGCTTTTCCAGAAAGAATCAAAGCCAGAGCCCCAAGTAAAAACAAGCCATCCTGTTGGACATCCAGCATTAACAAACTTTACAACAAATGCAAAATTTTGCTGTCAAAGAAAACTAATGTGAGGCCCCAACAATGGAAATGCACTCCCCTCAGCTTCAACAGGCAAATAAGACATGCCAAATCCTTTAAGGGTAACTTTGAGTAAAATTTAGCAATTACACCCAGTAATAACCATAAGGCCTTTTACAGCTATGTGCGTAGCCTAAAAGGTAGGACCCAAGTATGTGTGAAACTAGTGACTGACGGTATCACACACATTGACCTCACAGAGATAGCAAACCTGCTAGCAGACAGAATTGGTGAACATTTCATTCCATTAATCCTTCCAAATTTATCACAAACCTTGCCCTCCACCCCCACCACCCTACATATCCAAAGAGCAGGTCATTAAAGCCTTGTCTAAGGCAAAATTCACTGCCTCTATGGGACAAGATGGCATCCAAGGTTGTCTTCTAAACAAACTAAAACATGAACTAACATCACCATTAAGTACCCTGTTCAATCACAGCCTAACCACAGGCTTTCTTCCTGCAGAATGGAGAGCAGCAACAGTTATTCCACTTCACAAAGGTGGCTTAGCAACAGACCCAGGGAATTATAGACCCATAAGTCTGACCAGTCTCATCTATAAAGCCATTGAACATATCATCATGGACCTCATTAATAAAAACATAGGTGACCTCAAAAGCCTGGATCCGACCAAATTCAACTTTATCAAAGGCAGACCCTGCCTTTTAAACCTGGTGAATTTCTTCAAAAATGTGATCAACATTGATGAGGACAAATCTGTGCACACAGCATACCTCAACTTGGCAAAGGCCTTTGACACAATCCCACACTCAAGTGTTACCAATAAATTTATCAAACTGAATGTAAACCCCTTTGTCATAAGATGGGTTGCCAACTGACATACAGACCAGTCACACACTATCAAAGTGGGTGACTCCACATCAACCAGCCGACCTGTTACCAGTGGGCTGCCACAGGAGTCAGTGCTGGGCCCCCTACTGTTTGGTAGATACTTCTCAGAACTTCAGGCCAAAACTAAGGGGCAGTGGGTGACCAAGTTTGAGGATGACTGCAAACCTGGTGCAATTACTGAATCCAGAAATGATGTCAGTATACTTCAGGAGGGTCTTAAATAGACCAACGACTGGTGTCTTAGTCACGGTCTCAAACTGAATGCAATGAAATGCAAGGAAATTCATCATCATTCCCTTCAGTAGAAACAATGTCCCTTCACACTATCAAATTAAACAAAGTGATAAGAGATCTGGGATCACAAGTAGACTGTGACCTTAGCTTTGACCACTATGTGTCTACTGTAGTAAGGAAAGCATTCTATGTAGCACACTTGATTAGTAAAGGTGTCGCTTGTCTAGTCAGGATGCAGTAGATGAGACTTTGTGGGTTCTGTTCAAGCAGCTTTATTATGTACAAACACATCAGGATTGAGGCTTAATACTTTAACTTAGGTAAACTTATAAACAAACTAGCTTATACTCATACATGTTCAGTCTCTGGCTGCACTCTCAAAATAGCACTAGATATAGCATGTGCTCACTATTTATATATACACATTCAGTCCTTGAAATGCTTCCTAAAGACACAGCATACACACTCTATTCTACATCCTTCCTCTCTGAGAAATAGTCATGCAATGTTGAAATAGTAATTGACATGCAATCAATATAAATTGGTCATGCAATTATACAGAACTAAATGCACACATGTACAGTTAAGTCCAGGCTGCTGTGTATTTCACACTAGGTCTGGAAATATGACCAAATCATGTGACAAAGAAACTAGAATCAGATTTAGCAACTGGGACTGTCTCTGAGGAATCAGCGGTGGTGGTGCTGCGGTAGTGTTGTCACCTCACAGCAAGACGTTGTTCCATTCGATTTTCAGCCAGAGTGTCTTCTGTGGAGACATGCGTGAATGGGCGTACCTTCGTTGAAGGTTGTGCGTTAGGGCCGGCAACTCAGCACGTAAAAATCAACTGCCAATCATTAGCAGACCAGAGTTCCGCTGTGGCGACCCCTAACAGGGAAAAGCCGAAAGACACAACAACTGTCTCTGAGGAATGTTCAACTTTTGGGACATCAGGAACATCATTAGAAATGGAAGTAGAAGTTAAGACATGTTCTTGAACAGGAACACTGTTTAGGTTGTTCTGAGATCTAGTCTGTATCACAGGAACGATGCTGTGATATCAACTCTGATACAGGAAGAAGATATCTGCGATTTCTCTTCTACTCCACACCCTCAGATTCAACAAAGTAGGATCTTTGTTTGGTACATATACCTGTAACTTGACCAATTTTTCCATTTGTATCCTCACTGTCTCTGCTCCTTTCAGTGGTCAAAGAAATCAGTTTGATTTGTCATAGTTGGACTTCTAGAAAGAATGCTTTCTGAGTAGTTGAGATCTAATAGTCTTATTATTCTTAGCTTTAGGCCTCAACAGACTGGAACTGATAGGCAGTGTTGTTCTGGTTTGCCTAGATGGAAGTATCTGAGCAGGTGAGCCAAGTGTATCGTTACAGGGTATGTTTCTGAGATTAAGTAAATTCAAATAGACATCGGTATTGTCACGCTTTGACCTCTCATGTAATTGCTTTGCACTCTCTGCTGCATGTTCAGCTAGACCATTTGACTGTGGATACTCTGGACTACAACATGCACAAAGTCCTATTCTCTTGCAAATTTCCAAAACAATTGACTAGTAAACTGAGTACCACTGTCAGAAATAACTTTGTGTAGAGTACCATGAACTGAGAAATGACATTTCAACTTAATAATGTTAGGTTAGATAGTAGATCAATCTCAAAGGAGTTCAAATAAGAGTCTACCAACACAAGTAATGCTGATTGTTCCACTCAAATATATCAGTGGCTACTGTTGACCAAGGTAGTTCAAAAACTTGACTAAGTTAAAGTGGTTTTTTTTGCAGATGTAGTCTAGTACTATTACACACCAAACAAGATGAAAGTATTGTATCAATGTCTTTTGCTGGAGAAGGTCAAAATACTAGTTCTCTCGTCCTTCTTTTGGTAGATCCGGAACCTGGGTGACCATGGTGCAAAATATGGATATATTCATGTTGTCAGGACGCAGGAACAACATGTTTAGGACATTTGAACATAATGCCATCTTTCATCAGCATCTCATCTCTGTAAAGAAATTAAGTTTGCACTTCAGGTGGTGCACAGATTGCTTTGACAGCCATTCAACATTAATGTAGTGGTTGAGCATTTGCAAAATTGTATCAGTCTTGGTGTGGTCTCTTAGCTCATCAAGTCTAGTGGTAGAAAAATTACACACTTTGATTACGTCAAATAATTCTCTTCATGAAGCTGTTTTGTTATATTTCTGGGTGATCTGGGTAAGTTATCAGCCAAATAAAGAAGTCTGCCTTTTGTATAGACCATTTTGAAGTTGTACTTTTGCAATTTAAGCATCATTCTTTGTAATCTTGCTAGAGTGGAATGCACAGGCTTTTTTAAAATAGTTGATCAGTTTCAATCTGAATAGCTTGACCATAGATATAATCATGAAACTTGGAACACACTAACACTTTAGCCAAAAGTTCTTTCTCAATTTGTGCATACTCCATCTCAGTTTGGGTAAGAGTCTTGATGCATAGGCTACTGGTCTGCCATCCTGAAGAATGACTGTGGCAAGACCAAATTTTGAAGCATCACAAGAAAGGGTTAATGGTTTGTTCACATTGTAGTATCTTAACGTAGGTGGAGTGGCAATTTTCCACTTAAGGTCATCAAATGCTTTCTGGTGCTATTCTAAGACCATAAAACATTTTTGCACATAAGCTCTCTCAAAGGTGCTGCCAACTCACTGAATTCTGGTATAAACGTGCCTAAATAGTTGACCATACCAAGAAAATGTTGTAGAGATGAACATCATTTGACACTGGCATCTCGAGAATGGTTGCCTGTTTAGATGGGTCTGGTTGCAAGCCAGTACTAGTAAATAAATGATCAACATATGTAACTACTGGTAGTCTTAATTTGCACTTCAGAGGATTGAGCTTTAAGTTAACTTCACATGCCCTGTCTAGAACTCTCTCTAAGATTTCTGTCATGCTCTGCTTCACCATTGCCTTCTACCAATAAATCATCTACTATTATATCACAAATTTGCTCCATTGCATGCTGAAAGTCTTCACTAGCAGAATTTATTCCAAATGGTATCTTCAGGAATCTATATCTGCCAAATGGGGTACTGAAAGTAGTCAGTAATGAGGATTTGCAATCAAGCATTACTTGACAAAATAAACTCTTTGCATCTAAGACAGAAAAAAAAACTGGCATTCGGTATTAGGGCTGCGACTTCTTCATCTGTACGCATTGTATGATGCAGTCTCTTCAATGCTTTGTTCAAATCTCTTAGGTCAATACATATTCTGATTTCATCTGAAACTTTTTTGTGAGCTGCTACCATGGACAAAACCCATTCAGTTGGTTCTGTAACTGGACAAATTACACTTTGCTGTACCATTTTATCCAAATGAGCTTTGATTCTATCCTGCATGGCTATCGGAACTTTTCTTGCAGGTCGGACCACTGGGCTGATCTCTTTCATAGAATGCACAACTGGAAGTTTGCCCAACTTATCATCGAAAACATCGGCATACTCTGAGAAAATAGCTTCGGAGAAACTGGAACTAGGATATGCATTTATCTGATGAACTTCTTTGGTAAAAGAAAGATTCATTCTCAAACTGTCTCTGAGACCCAATAGTGACTGCACAGGTTTTCAGACTACATAGAATAACAACTTGCAACAGTTCCTTGCCAAAGAGCATGAAAGCACTATTGGACCTTTGGTTCGAATTTCTTCACCTCCATAAGAAACAAGTTTTGCACAACTAGCTACACTGAGTTGTTCTTTAGCTCTCACTTTAGTAAAAGTATCTGCTGACATAACATTACACTTTGAACCAGTGTCTACTTTGAGCTCGGTGGAGCTACCATTGATCCAGACAGTACAAAACACTTCATTTCTTGTTAACAAATTCACTGCATCAACCTTTTCACCATCTACTGATACACCATCTACATAAAAGTGGACTGCTGCAATTCTACTTGATCAGTTTGCTTTCTCGAGTGACCTTTCTTTAGAACTGTATGAGATTTACTTGATTTGCAAAACTTTTGAAAATGATTCCATTTTTTGCACTTGTAACATCGCTGACCAAATGCTAAGCATTTCTCTCTTTTAGACTCGTGGTTGGCTCCATAATTACGACAGTTAACAATAAGGTCAGACTTGGGTTTTGCTGACTCACACTTGTACTGCACTGTGCATGTACCTTTCTTAGAACTTGCTGGAACACTACGTGGTTTCTCTGGTGAACCAGCAGAGGCTGTGGCTACCATATGCTTAGGCGTGCTTCTATTTGCCACATGTTGCATGCTGTCTACATTTACTCTAGAGCTTGTTGAAACCATACTCATCACTTGCAAGCATACTTGTGTGCCTTTCTGTAACTTCATGGATTTGACAAATCTCTGTAGCTTTGCTCAATGTTCAATCACTGTCAAGAAGCAAAATCTTTCTCACTGCAGCACTATTAATACCACACAAAAGCCTGCCCTTTATCAACTCACCTTTTAGGTCACAAACCAACACGTTTTAACTTTGTTTCTAAGGTCAGTTATATAAGCTACAAATATTTCCCCTGGTTTCTGATCTCTTGTGTACAACAAATGGCTCTCTAATGTAATTTTTGTCTAGGGATTACACATCTCTCTGAATTTATGCTTCAAACAGTCAATATATATTCTGATCAAGTACAAGAGGTGAGGGCTTTCGAAATCCATCTGCCATATTAACACATATTAGTGAAAGGCTTTGCAAATAAGCATGAACATATACACGTATACATATGCCAGAAAATTATGCCACTACTTGTAACTATGCCCAATAGCACAATAAGCCTCTGAATAACTTTGTGAAATAAGTCTCTCGGGCACTGTAACACTCTTGAAATCACTGCACTGTAAGAATTCACCCCTTATCAGTGTAAGAAACATTTCAAATAACTGTACTGTGCAATTGAACTGGGCAGGAGAATCTCAGAGTAAGAAACATTTTGAAGCAATTGCATTTTGCAAATAAACAGTCACGGCCGGCCTTAGGCATAGGCGAACTAGGCGACCGCCTAGGGCGTCCTACAGGCCGGCCCCGTAAAGGGCACAATTTGTGTTTATCTATTTATTTTAATTAATTTACTTTTCTTAATAAGAAAAGTAAATTAATTAAAATAAATAAATAAATCATAGGGTGCCAGAATCGTAGGGGGAAGCGAACGCCCCTCTCACTTTTACAGCTGCTGGTTGGCAGGACTGGATGGATTCAAGAATTAACAAAACAAAAAAAAAAAAAAAACCTTCACTCCATAGTAGTGGAGTCTTCTCCTTTAAGTAGGAACATGCATGCATGCGTCACATCCACGCACACCAAATGTGGAAATTCACTCCATGTGTACGCATGTGCACGTTTAGGAATTAGGCTGTCAGTATCAGTTTCAAAACCCCCTTAAAAGTAAGTATCCATTAACATTAATGTTATACATGTTAGAATAGTACAATATTTTGTACAAGATTCCAGCAATTTTGGAGAAATTAAGGTAGACTGAACTGCCAAAATATTTTGCAGATGGTGAGAGATGTTAATACAGCTGGAATAAGCTGTACTGCATTAGGAAATTCAAACAAAATTGATTCTCATTGGAACTGGTGTTAAAATATGACATACACTAGGCTGTTCTAGTTTATCATGCCACAGAGACAGCGAGACAGAAAGAGAGAGAGAGAGACACAGAAAGGATGCTTTCACAGAGACATGACGATATAACATAAATGCAAGAACTTGTTGGCAGGTGCTGCTAAACGATGACTGAAAGAACCCTGCCAGCATGAATAACCACAGTGATTAAATAGCAACAGCAGGCAAACGTGCTTTTGTTTTATTTTTTTTTTTCCTGTCCTTCCGGAGGGTTATCAAGAGTTTGAGGCACTATTTTAAAACAATAAAAATAAGGGAAACTTATACTTCTGCAGTCATATTTATACTGAATACAACAAAGTGCACACTGAATAAGTTATTCCAACAGAGTCGTATAATCCTGGTAAAATCTGTTTGTCTTAGGGTTGCTGTCTCTCTCTGACAAAGAGATGCAGTAACTACTATAGTCTGTGCACTTCTTTATATGCTACCATCTGCAGACTGTACAGGAGAGGTACTATAAAAGTTATGGGAGCTTATGATTAAATAAATGTTCCAGTAGCACTGGCATTTCATGTATATATTTAGATGTTACTATACCTTTAGACAAGTATTTTATTGGGCTCAGACTAGGTCTAATAATTCTTCAGTAGCATGTCTTTCTGAAGTATACCAATTATGTCAAGAATAAAACAACACAGGATATGGATTTCCCATTCTTGCTTTCCTGTCCAGTCTGTATTTATTAAAATGGTAGTATATCAAGGTACTGAAGCTGTGGATGCTTTGGGATTAATTAGAGAGGTCTTTCCTACAGCCACAACACTCTTTCCTCACTGAAATTGTTGGCAGCAATTATCAAGATATGGGATTAAGGCAACCAGTGGGAAAATGTAGTTCTAAGGGAAGCGGAAGAAACATGGGCAGACACCTAACCTTAAGAAAACATTTTATGTTGGTTGCTCAAGGACTCTCTTGAGCTGCGACTCTGATACTAGGTCTTCGGCTTTTCCTGGTTAGGGGTCGCCACAGCAGAACTCCGGTCCGCTAATGATTGGCAGTAGATTTTAACAATAGTTACTCACATACAAGAGATCTTTGTAAAGGGTGCAACACAACGGTACCAGTGTTCAAAGTACTGCAGTGAGGATTAATTAATCCCACACAAATATTAAGCAGTAATGAGACCTAGAATAATTACTGTATTGAACAGTGTGTTTGAGCCACACCTTAAAGCAGCAAAGGGGGAAGTTCTAACTTAATTGTATTTATTTATTTTATTTTACATTTTTTAACCAGGTAGTGTCTGGCTGGGCAAGTAGCCAATTTTCAGTGGAGACTCGAGGAAAAAGGCTCCATAACAGTAGTACAAAAAGATAATTTTACAAAGATTTACAAAGAATGTACAAAAGGTTAACAGTTGCCTACAATCATAGTTTACAAAAAGAGAATGTAAACAGAAAACATTACATTTCCTAAGCCTTACTGCAGACCTTAATAGTTGCAGCTTACAAATAAGACAGGTGATACATATTTAAAATGAATGCATTTGAATGCTAAATAAATCTAAACAGGTCAGAAAGAGTAACATCACTGAGTGATTGTGCTGTGGCACTAGCATTAAATATTGTGTTCTCAAGTTTGTGTAACTAGATTTTTAGGGGTTCGTATCTCAAAGTAGTTGAGTGAGTGTATGATCAATCTGAAGACAATTTTAGAACCTGCTGGAGGGGTGGATTTGTCTCCCAGAGGTTACCACACCTGTGGAACAGACTCTCAATTCATGTAAAGCAGAGAACCTCTTTGGCCCTCTTCAAGCACAGTCTGGATGATTGAATGGGTAACCGTAAATTCACCCTGGGGGTTCCACCTGTGTCTCTGCTGGATACACGAGCAATAGGTGCTGATCATGGAAACAAGGTCAGGACTTGTTAGTCTTGTAAGGGCCCTAGGCTCATTAGCCTAGTAACTTCCTATGATATTATGATCCTGTGATTTAGAACTGCTAGGTGTAGAGAACTGATAGGTGGCAGCTATTATATTTTGCAGCTCTTAAATTTCTTACAGTCAGTGGACAGTAATTTGCAACTTAACAGACTAATGTAATGTCTAAAGGAAGTCTAAGTAATTCAGAAAAAAATGTTGTTCAAATACAGAGTTATGAGGGAGGTACAGGTTGAAGGCAAGGGTTGTAATGACAGATGTTTGAGGAGCCTTTTATGGTTAAATGTTCTGAAATGGGTAGTTTTATCATTATTGGTTCATACATTTTGTTTCATTGCTTACTGGAAAAATGTTCAAAACTACAAATGTATAACCTACTCTAACAAGTGTAAATGTTTCTATGTGAAACTAGCTGTTTTTTGTTTATCAAATGGCACATTGTGTTGTAAAATCTGAAAGCAGTGTTAGCATAATTGCCTTTGGTGCAGAAGGCTGTGGATTCTACTCCACACCATCTAGATGGAGTGCTGGTATTGCAGTGCCCATATGATTATTGATTATTTGGTATATTATAAGGGGTGCTAGGGGTTCTACACTCCTGAGTATGTCCTTTGTATGAGATGCCTAGTGACTATGAACTTGTTGGTCATTTACTACTGCAGTATTACCAACTTACCAATTTTTAATGCAATATAGGCAATTTAGTTCTTCAGGGAAAGCAGGCACTGAATTTGTAGATAAAACATTGATATGTGAAGTTGTTTTGCTGGTATTAACCTCTTCATTAGGTATGGATTTCTTTAGTGTGGAATTCAGATGATTTTACATCTGCAGAGCTTGTGAGTATGAAGTAATATTGGTGGATTATAATGACAGAAGTCTTGAGTGGCCTTTTATGGTTGAAAATTTCTGAAATGGGTAGTTATTGGTTCATACATTGTTTCACTGCTTATAAAAATAATGTTTAAAACTACAAATTTAAAACACTTTCTAACAAGTGGTGCTATATTATACAAGGAATATAATTCAGTGCAATCAAGAAGGTGAGTCAAAGAACAAATACACGTATGCATGGCCCTAAAAAATGTGTGAAAGGAGTCTGTTTTGAAAACAGCCCAAAGGTAAACTTAATTCTTCACTGGCCAGATGTATTTTCTATGAATGTGGGTTTTCATGCTGTTTCAATGAATATGAATTTTTCCATTTCAATGAATGTGAGTTTCAAGGGCAGAGAAGGTTATTGCTTATGCTAAGTATGTTTTCATTGCGAGACTGTATTGTTTAGCAAATGGCTACCTGTGTTTGTGCTATTTTATTTAAATATCTGTAATGACTGTAGAATCAAATAAGAGAATAGTACGCGTGGCAACTGGTGAGAAATAACCAAATAATGGAACAGTGGAATGGCAGAGGAGGAGGGTGCTGCTGGGGGGAGTGGTTTGTTGCAGGAGCAGCTGCTCTGGGGGGGGGCAGTCTATTAGCCTGTCTAGGGCTCTGTTTGACTGTGATCTGGCTCTGGTATTTAAAGTAGAAAATATTATGCAGAAGTAGTTGAGATAAAGACACCTTGGAATGTAGCTATTCTTCCTATGCATTTAAATAATTTAAGGAAATGACTGGACTGGCTTTCTTGGGGAGTGACCCTGTGGGTGTGGCTCAGATAGGGGTGTTTCATGACTGTGGTGTGGGTGGGGCTTAAGGGGCGCCTGAGCACTACCTCGCCTAGGGCGCCATTTCAGCTAAGGCCGGCCCTGTAAACAGTACACAAACACTGAAACTTCCCCAAAGTGGCGGTACTTCACTATAACTCTTTACAGTGCAAGACACACACTGTAATGGCGGCACTCTGCAAATAGACACACCCAGTACAAGAAACTTTTCGAAATGGCTGTACTTTGACTGTACTTCATGAAATAGTTGCACTTTGCATACTAACAGAGTCTCTGGAATAAATGCACAGTAATAAGCACACACTGTAAGCACTTTGAAATACTTTGAATAACTTTAGTTATGCCTTGTATAGCTTCAATTAATACAAGATAGTAGTTTATGCCAAAACACTGTAATTTGCTTTATGTTTAATGTGCCCTTTTTTGCCTTATTATATTTGTTTTACTTGTTTAATCTCTTTTCATGTCCATTGCACTTTTCTTGTGCCCGTTTTGGTCAAAACATGCCTGTTTTGCAACTCCTAGTTAATTTTTGACCCCCTGATGAGCTTTTCTGAAAATTGTTTTATCAAATAACTTAATCTTAAAAAAATGTTGCTTAGTTAAACCTTTTGTGCCCTTCGCCTGGTTAATAATGCAGTTTGTGCCCTTGGAATGCTCTGTTTCATCTTTTTTTATAAAACAAATTGTTTGTGCAATTTTTTGTCACCTTTGTTGCTTTTCTGGCTCATTTTCATGGTCATTTCTTTTAGTTTACTTTCACTGTTGTCTTGTGGCTGTGAATATCAGTTTCTAGTGTCCCTCTTCTGACTCCATGTCGCTTGTCTAGTCAGGATGCAATAGATGAGACTTCATGGGTTCTGTTCAAGTGGCTTTATTATGTACAAACATATCAGGATTGAGGCTTAATACTTTAACTTAGGTAAACTTATAAAATAACTAGATATTATCATATTACACTCATACATGTTCACTCTCTGGTTGCACTCTCAAAATGGCACTAGATATAGCACACGCTCGCTATTTATATATGCATGTTCAGTACCTGAAACACTTCTTAAAGACACAGCACACATATTCTGTTCTACAAAAGACATCACCTCTAGAGCAAAGGAGGTTATAACCCCTCTATAATCATCATTAATCAGGCCCATTAATGAGTATAACTCCCCTTTCGGTATGTACCGTACAAAGCACCTGCAGCAACTGGAGAGACCTCAGAGGTTTCTAACTAAGAAGATCAAGGGACTCCAGCATGTGCCTTACATTGACCGACTAAAGTCCTTGTCACCATATTCAGTATCGTATAAACTTCTTAGGGGAGACTTATGCCTGACTTACAGAGCAATCTCCGACCCAAACCTAATGAGTTTGCTGCCCATCTGTAAATCAAATGGGAATAGTGCTACCCATTCTAGGGATCTAAATATGACCTGTGACTTGAATAGGAAGTGCTGGAGAGACAGATTTGTCTCCCAGCAACTGCCACATCTTTGAAATAGGCTGCCAGTTCATGTGAAGCAGGCCACCTCTATGACACTGTTCAAAAGGAACCTAGATGAGTGGATGGGGCAACATAAATGTTTACCGGGATAACGCCCACAACCCACCTGGACATAGGCAGTAATTACTAAATATACTCCTGTGTATTGACTAGAGTATCTATGGTATTACAGTAGGATGAAATGGCAAGGCTTGAAATGACTTCTGGGTCGATAGCCTAGTAACCTCCTATGATCCTATGAAGAAGTCAGAAACTGTAGAATGCATGGTGACTGATGGAGTACTGGATACAGCTAGGGTTGGGAGATGCACCAGACAGGGATACCTGCTCTCTCTAGGTCTCTTTACACAGATAATTGAATAGCTGGCAGTGGAAGTTAGGAAAAGTTTGGATAAAATGGATAAGGAAAAAGGGATGAGGTTAGTCCTTCCAAGCCTCTGATGTGACCCAGTACTTTCTATTACTATTGCTTTATGTAGTTTGGCTTAGTTGTATACTCATCCTCTCAGCAACAAACTTAAAGAGAAAGCTTCCAAATCATATACTTTTGAAAACAGCAATACTACTGATTTAGTATGCTCACAAAATAAGACTACATGAAATAGCATGCATTGTCTGACAAGGTGATGGATAGCAGGTGTCATAAGACTGGGTTTGGAGACAAATGTAGTGACATTGAACAAACTAACTTGCCCACATTAACTATGTATCACTGTTTTTGTGTGTGTTCATTGTTTTGTGTCCATGTGGTGTAAAAGAACTATGGAGCAAATCTGTACTGAAACCTGTTTGCTGGCCTGCTGAGGGGTCCACTTGTGTATGTGCAGTAGACTGGCTCCAATAGGCAGGGATGGGAGTCCTGAGATGACATCCATCAATCATTTTTGTTTGCCAAAGTCATTACAGCAGTGTTTTGAAGAGAGGTAAGAAAATTTTCAAAGTTGACTGGTATGTTGTGGGAATGTGAATGGCCACGTGTTTGAGGGGAGTGGAGGTGTGCCTTTGTAAGTGTGGTGTGAATGTTATGCATTGTGAAAATAAGGAATTAACAGTAAAACTGTCCTTAGTGTGGTCCCTAACAAGTTCATCATTGAGTGATTAAGACATATACATTGCTCCATGTTTGTCAGTACATTATCTGAGTGCCCCGTTTGGAGTATGGTGTCACTGCTATAACTGCCGGTACTGTTTCAATATCTGTGTGTCATGATGTATGTGCATGCCTATGTGATCTGAGGTAGTTGCAATGTAGAACAGATGAGTAGGACTTTCGGATTTTTTATCAGCATACCCCACAAGTGTCCCTAAGTTTGGCTTATACTTTTCCTCTGACATACTACAATCCAAACATTTTTTTGAAAAAAAGTGTTGGATTCTCATGGACAAATAATGATAATCATTGCAATTAAATACTTCTTTTTTTTCTTCATAAAATGAATGTCAATTCATGCAGTCTTATTTTGTGAGCTTACCAAATCAGTAGAATTGCTGTTTTCAACAGTATCTGATTTGGATGCTTTCTCCATGGTTCTGTTACTGAGAGGATGACAGACATACTACAAATATACAACTAAGGTTCATAGGTTCATACTAGGCTATCTGCCCTAGGGCATTTATAAGCCTAGCCAGAGTGTGTTTGGCTTTTGCCACCCATTTTAAATGAATTTTGCTATGCCCTTTTTCGAGGTTAGTATACTGTGCCTCTGTCTAACAGTGACACAGAAGTGATACCCAGGGGTAAACCTATGATCTCCCATCCACTCATCAAGATTCCTCTTGAAGACAGTCAATGAGGGACTCTGCCTAACCTGGACTGGGATTTTATTCCAGAGTGAAGGGAGCCTCTGGTTTCAAATCTGTCCCTCCAGCATGACCTATTTATTTCAGTGCTGACGTTCAAGTCTCTCGAGCGCGTAGCTCGATGGGATTTGGATTTTCTGAGGTGCAGCATGTCCATTAATTCCGGGTTCGACATGGCTTTATATGTCAGGCACAGATAGCCTCTGAGCAGGCGGTATGCCACTGAGTAGAGCTGGAGTTTCTTTAACCGGGCAGCATGTGGCATCTGTTTGAGCCCTTTGATCCTCTTGGTGAGGTACTTTTGGGGTCTTTCCAGTTGCTGCAGGTGTCTGGTAAGGTACATCCCAAAAGGGGCATTGTACTCAATTATGGGCCTGATGAGGGATGAGTAAAGAGGCACGATGACCTCCCCTGATCTAGATGTGAATCCCTTCATGATTAGGTGGGCTATATAAAATGTTTTTGTAACCACTTTGGCCACATGGTTTTCAAATGAGAGATTGCTAACAACTTGGGTCCCCAGGTCCCTAATTACTTCTTCTGTACTTAATGGATTACCACCTATGTGGTAATTTGTGGGCACTTTATTTTCGCCAAAGGGGATGACTATACACTTTTTGTCCTTTAGCTTGAGACCATGGCTCTGGCACTAGTTGTCTGTTTCTATGAGGCCCTTTTGTAGGATGCTTGTGTCAGCTGGAGAGTCGATTATGGTGCCTAGTTTGCAGTCATCTGCGAACTTGGTCAGCCACAGTCCTTCCGTGTTGGCCTGTACCTCCGTGAAATATATACTGAACAATAGAGGTCCCAGGACTGAGCCTTATCGGACGCCACTTGTAACTGGTTTGGAGTCTGACATGGCTCCAGCAATTCTAACCATGTGGGTTCTGTCCTTGAGCTAGTTTGCAACCCATCTAGTGACATAGGGGTTTATATTTAAGCTGGTGAGCTTATCTATAATGCCCGAGTGGGGTATTGTATCGAAGGCTTTTGCGAGGTCCAGGTAGGCTGTGTGGACCACCTTCCCCTCGTCAATGGCCTTGGTGACTGTTTCAAAGAAATTGACCAGGTTTAAGAGGCAGGATCTGCCCTTAACAAAGCCAAACTGGGTAGGATCCAGTGTCTGCAGGTCCCCAATATCTTTATTTATGAGGTCCATGATGATCCTTTCCATAGCTTTGCAGACCAAGCTAGTCAGGATTATGGGGCGATAGTTTCCAGGATCTGTTGAGGCACCACCTTTGTGGAGAGGGGCCACTGTTGCTGTACGCCACTCTTTGGGTACATATCCTGTAGTAAGGCTGAGATTGAACAGTAGTTTTATGTTTGGGTTTAGCTCTTCTTGGAGTTCATGTAGGACGCAGCCCAGGACACCATCTGGTCCCACTGATGCTGTGTTTTTTGCTTTGGAGAGGGCGGCTCTTACCTGAGCATCTGAGATAACAGGGGGGCAGCACTCTGCTGGGATAGATATTTGCCTTTTTGGGGGAGAAGTTTGCGCTGAACCTGTCAGCTAGGATGTTGGCAATGTCTGTGGGTTCGGTGTATTTTTTTAATTTTGGACTAATTCTGAGCATATCTGGGAATTCCCACCCAGGTTCCTAACATAACTAAAGAAAGCCTTGTGATTATCCTTAGCATCCTGTGCAATTTTTCTCTCGAAGCTGGCCTTAGATGATTTTATGAGTGCCCGTAGTTTTTTGCTAATACTGATCAGAGATGCCTTCCCTTTTTGGGATTTTGCTCTGTCATGTAGTAGCTTCCTCCTTCTATTGTATAGTTTGTTTATGGCTGGGGTCCACCAGACAGGACGCCTGCCTTTGGAGGATTGGGTCTTGGTTTTATTTGGGATTGCATGATCCATGCATTCCTGAAGGTGTTCATAGAATGCGTTTATAAAGGATTCTGCAGTCTGGGCCATATTTTCCACAGGCCCGGGGGCTTTGAAGGATTCCACCTCAGTTTTGAGGAGTGTGAAATTTGCTTTAGAGAAGTTTTTCACTGTGGTTTTCTGGGCAGGGGGTGGGGTCGGGATGCGAATATCCAGTGAGAATAGTTTATGGTCTGATCTTACCAGTGAGGGATACACTTCTGGTCTGGCGCATAGAGCCCCCATGTTGGTGATGATCAGGTCCAGTATGTTTTCCCCTTTTGTGGGAGTGGTAACAAGTTGTTCCATAGTTTTCCCCTTTTGTGGGAGTGGTAACAAGTTGTTCCATAGCATTTGAGTTTATAAATTCTAGGAACCTTTGGGCTAGGGTGTTGGAGCTAGAGTAATGCTCCCAGTCTATGTTTGGGTAGTTGAAGTCGCCCAATATAATGGTGTTTGGAGAGACCTTTATATTTTCCAGTGCTCTCAGGAAGGCCGAGTGGGGTTCCTGGGTTTGGGAGGGTGGTCTGTAGCAGGCTATAAACTGGAAGGCAGTTTTACCCACTGTTAGTTGCACATGGATAGTCTCTGATGCTTCGTGCTGTGCCACCAACCTGGAGGTGTGGGTATCTTTGACGAATATTGATACTCCCCCTCCTTTTGTGGTTTGGTCCAAGTTTTGGGGCTGAAAAGCATGGTATGAGGTATAAACTGGTAGTGCTGGGGTGCTCTCGGAAGCCTTGAACCAGGTTTCTGTTACTGCACAGATATCGATGTTCTCCATGCTAAGGAGAGTTTCGAGTGCATGCATCTTGAGGTTTAGACTTCTGGCGTTGAGTAGCACTACTCTTAGTTTCTTATCCCTTGTGATACCTATGTAGGTGGGTTTGTCTTTTGAGCCTTGCTTAAAAAAGGCACTATGGGGGTGGCAACAGCCTTTGCCAATATCCGAAAGCCCAGGGGTGACAGGTGCAAGCCGTCCCTAGCGAAGCATCGTGGCTTGTCGAGCATGCCATCCCAGGCTGACAGGCATTGGATCCCCTTTGAATGACACCAATACTTAAGCCAATTGTTGAAATTGATCATCTTGTCTTCATATTGTGGCATCATTCTTGGTGAGGGTAAGATGCTACTCAAGGTCAGGGTCATACCGGCCTGGGCTACATGCTCAGAGAGCTCCTCTATGTCTCTTTTCATGTAGTCCAGGGAGGTACGTCTCAGGTCATTCACACCAGCATGGACAATGACTGAGTCATATTTGTACTTGCCTTGGAGTGACCTGAGTGTTTGTGTTATGTGGCGGATCCTAGCGCCCGACAGGCAGCTCACCGTGACCTTCTCCTTGTTCAGCCTGGTGAGTGGGACGTCAGTGTGCCTGACGATAGAGTCACCTATTACAAGTGTATCAGGTGTGTTGTTTAGCCTTAAGGGCTGTGACTGTTTGGCACACTGGCTTTGTGAGCTGTGTGTTGCACGTGTTTTGTTTTGGGGTAGTGGTTACTTGGGTGTCTGCTTTGGAGGTCTCTGCTGCTTAGGCAGATTTTTATTTAGAGCCTCCAAGTATGTTTTTGTCTGTTTATGTGTTTGGTTTGCTGTCGTGGTAGGTCTATGTGAGACTGGAATTGTAGTGAGTGTGGTTTCCTTCTCCTCCTGACTGGTTACGCCAGTACCGAGTTGAGAGAGCTTAGTCTCCAGTTTGGCTATATGGTTGCATCTCTCACATGTTTTGGAATTTGTTGGGAGGAGGAGAGGGTTGTCTGTGTACATGAGGCAGTTGTAACATTGCCTCAAGATTCACAGATTCACCAGCTGGACCGGAGAGGAGATTGACAAACTACATATAGCAATAGTAGCAGAAAGTACTGGGTCACATCAAAGGCTTGAAAGAGGCCATTGTTAAGAAGAAAGCAAGAACTGTTTCATTGTTATATAAAGCTTGGCATTAAATAACAGAGTCCAGGTTTTGCTATAACGGAATAACTATGCAAAGATAACCACATGAGCAGCCAGAATGCAATTCAAATCATATATTTTACTGTACACGTTTTAAGAAATGGGTAGACTGGCCTAAACTCCAGAGTGATGTGTGTGCCTTTTTTTAGAAATAATTCCTGGGAAATACTATTCAGAAATGAAGAGACATATGCAGGAACAGTTTTAGTGCCACACCATACTGTGATCCATTTGATGTCCATTGTCATGCAAAGTTGCCTAATTAGTTGAATCTAGCCAAGCTGGAAATGTGAGACTCTAGCCCACTGAAGGAGGGGAGATGGGAGGACTAACTTGGCCAGGAGCTGAAAATTGCAAAACTGCTCTTTGTGAAAAGTCTTTTTTTTTTCTCAGTAATTTGTTGACATGTTTGCAAGCTTCTTTCATAGACTATGTAGTACATAAGTATGAACAACATTTGTAAACCTCAGAGCAGACCAGTCAATGACACAAGATCTGTAGGCTCTCAGACTTAGCAGCTTTTTTCAGGTGTTCTATTCTAAGTGAATGGAAGTCAAGTCTGACAACAAATAAATGTAGGACTACTTGTTCTCAGAATCTGTGCTCACGTAGTGCATTATGGGACAGATTTAGCTTTCCAAAGGAATGTCAGTCAGCCCTCAAATGGACCGAGAATAATAATAAAAAAAAAAAATTAAAAAAAATTGGTAATGAGTACTTATTTTGCTACAGACAGCTTTTGGAGGTGGCAAGACAAAAAGTATATTTTTCATCATTTTCTTGTAGTGGTCCTTCATGCAAATTTCTCTGATTGTTTTTAGTGTGTAATAACTCAGGTGGGAAGGGCTGTATTCACCAAATCTGCTAACTTGTGACACTAAACGGGAAGTGTTCTGTCCTTCTCACAAATCCTCTGTTCTTTCATACCCCCCCTACACTTGTGCCATTTTATACTACACTCTTCTACTTTTTCCCTGTCTGTCCTGTAATTGTGGGACGTGGAAAGTAAGTTGTGGCATAAATAGGATCTTAGAGAGCTGTTTGTATACTCACTTGTTAACTGTAATTTCTGTGTTAGTTCTAGTTACAAAATTGATTTACAGTGTTTGGAATGCAACTGGTTGGTTCACTGAGATGACTGTATTGAAATTGCCTGATCAAAATAATTTCTTTTGTTTTACTGCTGCTTTGTTATATTTGCACCCTCATAATAAGTGAGTAAAATGTAATGAATTTTGACGGTAATCACTAGTTACTGATAATTATGTAGACAGTCTTTAGGCATTGTTGACTAAAGTCAGTCACATTTTACATGGTAGCAGTTTGCTAATAGTTCTGTTTAATGTATATATATATATATATATATATATATATATATATATATATATAGGCGGCCATGGTGGTGCAGCAGTTAGTGTTGCCGCCTCACAGCAAGAGGTTCTTCAGTTCGATTCTCGGCTGGGGTGCCTTCTGTGCGGAGTCTGCATGTCCTCCGTGTGGTTGTGTGGGTTTCCTCTGGGTGCTCCGGTTTCCTCCTACATCCCAAGGACATGCTGCAGGTGGATTGGACACTCTAAATTGGCCCTAGGTGTGAGTGCATGCATGTGTGTGCCTTCTGTGGAAGGTTGGGCGCCGGGCTGGCAACTTGACACCGTAAAACTCCACTTCCAATCATGAGCGGACAGATGATCTGCTGTGGCGACCCCTAACTGGGAAAAGCCAAAAGAAGAAGAAGAAGATATATATATATATATATATATATATATATATATATATATATATATATATATATATATATATATATATATATATATATATATATATATCTTTTTTATAAAGTTCAGTTTATTGTTGTGGTTTGTTTTGCTGTTTACTAAAATTGAAGCTACTGTACATCTTATTCTTCCCAACTGATACCCACTTAAGTCTCTGAACTTGCCCTTCTACTTTTATTTCACACAGGAAGTGCAAATCCCCCTAAGGTACTTAATTCTTACAGTTGCTGACAGGGGAGGAATGCCAGACTGGTAGGGTTGCCACCTTTTCAGATGGCCAAAGTGGGACAATTGTGGTACAAACATCAGATTTTGCAGGCCAAAACATACCCATGGCCAGTACAAGGGACAGAACTTCACTTTTTTGCATAAATAAAAGCTTATTATTGTAGCATTTTAGTTGCCTATTCTGTTTCTTATAACATTTAGGTGTTTCAGATACAGAATAACTGTTTTATGCAACTATTACATAAAACATAGGAAATAATTTTGCCCTAATATTTCAGGACAGTTGCCATTCTTACAATATTTTTGCAGGACACAACTGCCCAAAGAGGGATTGTCCCTCGCAAAGTGGGACAGGTGGTAACCCTACAGACTGGGTAACTGTTTTTTTTTTTTTTTTGGTCCTCAAACCTACTGTAGAGAGCCACCAGATCAAGGAGAATAATCTCTCAACAAATGTATTGACTTAGGCTCAGGCTTCAGTCATTGATGTTAACTAAGAGTGTTCTTCTCATCACCCACAATGCATTGGTTGCATATGTATGGATGCTACTAAATTCTTTTTTATTAATCATATTGATCCTACTACCATTGGAACTGCTGGATATCTTTATTTCACACACCTCTGGTTTCTGCTTTGTATCTTTCAGTACATAAAACACTGTAATGGGTGTAGCAATTTCAATGATTTATGACACTTTTGTCCTTTTTCATGCATTAGTACACATGGTTTTCTTATATCTGTATTCTTACCATTGATAATGGGCGAGTCCCATGTTATCTGAACTTTATCATAATCAATAATGCCTTGTGGTTTATGTTTTCAATGTGTCTGAGCTACTTGTATATTGCAGTGTTTGTGCAATCCTGAGTTAAACAGTCTTGCCACATTACTGCGACATTCAGTAAGCAGACCCTCTGCCATGAGTGCATTGTAACAAGCAATGAGATTTGCAAATGTTTCTAGATTTGCTTTACAAAACCTACATTTGTCTGTTTCACCCATTGTTTCAAAAGACTTTGTAAACCGAAGTGTGCGTAGCCCATTATCTTGGGACACCGTCATTAGCCTTTCATCTTTTGGTTTCAATTTGTCTTTCCTTAACCCTTCCTGCATCAAATATCAATCCGCATGTTGTTGTTCTAGGAGTTTAATATATGTGTGACACTAGATTTGTCAGCGATCCAATTTTCTTTTGGTCATTTGCATTATTTCTGCCAGTTGCTGCCTGATTCTCTTCTATGTCTGGGTTGATTTAATTTCTACAACTTACTGAAATGTTTTTGCTAAGCTAAGCATCTGATATTTCTTCTCTTTGTGCTTTAGGACTTCACTTTGTTTGGATCTGATGAGCTCAGGAAATATGCATACTGTCCCATGATTGCAGACTTATACACACAGTCTGTTTCGAGAAGACCTATGCGCCTTCAGAGTGAGGGATATTGAATCTTGGTATGCACTGTGTTATACACCATTTTTCCTGTTGCTAAGCAGGTTTGTGTCCATCAAGGATGTTCATAAAAGTACTTTTTACCCAAGGTTAAATCTTTATGTAAACGTGTTAATACCTATTGTCACTTGTCTTGTATATCTGAATAAGGCAATGAGGCTTTGGTGTTCATTTAAGTACTTTATTATAAACAAACTCATCAGGATGGATAGCAAGAACATAGGTTCATAGGTGTATACTAGGCTAATGACCTTAGAGCCTTTACAAGCCTAGCCCATAGAAGTACCCTGGCATTGTGCTGCCCGACATTATTTCCCAGTGCCTCTATCAAGTGGAGCCACTGGAGTGATCCCTGGGGTGAACTTTCTATTTCCCATCCACTCATCAAGATTTCTCTTGAAGAGGGCCAGTGAGGTGCTCTGCTTGACATGTATGGAAAGTCTATTCCAGAGCATGGGCAGTCTCTGGGTTATGAACCTGTCCCTGAACCTTAAATGTACTAACTGACTGACTTCTACACACATGCATGCTTTCACTCTGGCTGCTCACTCAAAATGGCACTCTTGCTTGCACGTGCTCAGTACTTATATGAACGGGCCTGCTGACTGGAAAGCTTCTTTAAGAACTATCACACACTCTGATCTATATCCTTCCTCTTTACTGAGCTGTCTTGCAATGATAATGACATTTCAATAGGCATGCAAATTATACAGACAATAATGAATAAAAGAACACTCATGTCCAGGTTGCCGTGTATCCAGAACTAAGTCTGGAAATATGACCTGATCTTGTAATGTAATAGTTAGGACTGGGTTTAGCAACAGAGACAGTCACTGGTGAATGTTCTGCTTTAGGATACGCAGGGATATTCTCAGGAACAGGGATATCTGTTGGAATGTCCCCTGGAACTGGAACACTGGATAAGTCACTTTGAGAACTATAGTCTTTATTACAAGCAAGATGCTGTAACACTGGTTTGGACATCGGTAATAGATGCTTCTGATTCTGCCTAAATTCCATTCCCTGAAATTCCACAATGTACGATCTCAGGTATTGACACAAACATTTCACAAATCCAATCCGATCAAAAGCTTTTGCTGCCTCACTATTTGCCTTTCTTGTCATGGATTGAGCAGTTTACTGGTCTTATCATAATGGCACTTCTGGGACAAATGCTTTTTCAGGAGTTGAGCTTTCACTGCCTTTTTGTTCTTAGCACATGAAACCAACAAATTTCTACTGATTGGTAGTGTGGTTCTGGTTTGCCTTAACGTACGTCTATGGGCAGGTGAACCATGATGATTATTGCAAGGAATGTTTCTGAGGTTCAGGGGATTTAAAAAAAACATCGGTATTGTCTTGTTTTGATTTCTCTAACAGCTGTTTTGCACATTGAACTGCATGTTCCTCCAAACCATTTGACTGTGGGTATTCGAGAGTACTTGTAATATGAACAAAGTCCCACATTTCAGCAAATTTCTTGAGCTGCTGACTTGTAAACTATGCACATTGTCAGAAATGGCTCTGTATAGACTACCATGGACAGAAAAATATCTCTTTGGATTAGTAATGACAGTACTGGACATTAGGTTAGGAAGTAGGTCAATCTCAAACCAATTTGAATAAGAGTCTACTAATACCAAGTAATGTTGACCATTCCACTCGAAAATGTCTGTGGCTACAGTCGACCAAAGTAGTTCAGGAATCTGGCTCAGCTGAAGTGGCTCTTTTTGTCGGTGAGGTTTAGTACCATTACAAACAGAACAAGATGAGAGTTCTTTCTCAATATCTTTTGACAAAGAAGGCCAAAATACTAGTCCTCTCACCCTTCTTTTGGTAGAATACATTCCTGGGTGGTTACGATGCAAGATCTTAATATATTATTGTTGTGAGGACTTTGGAACAATCACTTTTGGACCTTTTATGATGTTACCACTGTCAGACAAAATCTCATCTCTGTAAGGAAAATACTGTTGCATGTCTACTGGTAAACAGTATTCCTTTGAAGGCCATCCATGAATGATAAAGTGGTTGAGCTTCTGGAGAATTGGATCTGAAGCTGGTTGAGTTCTAAGCTTATCAAGATATGTGAAATAAAGAAATTCTCACTTCCATGATTTCAAAATTAGGTTTCTCATTTTCATTCTGTTCAGTGTTTCTTTCTGGGAAATCTGGATAAAGTATCACCAAGGTAGAGAAGTTTGCCTTTTCTGTAAACAAGATTGAAATTGTACTTTTACAATTTGAGCATCATGCATTGCAAACTAGCAGGAGCTGTGTTCATTGGCTTTCTTAAAATAATGACTAAAGGTTGGTGGTCAGTCTCGATTTAAATAGGTTGGCCATAAATATAATTATGGAACTTCAAACATGCAAACAATTGCCAAGAGTTCATTCACTATCTGAGTATACTGCATCTCAGTTTGGGTTAGAGTTCTGGGTGCATAGGCTACTGGTCACCCTCTTGAAGAATGACTGCAGCAAGACCAAACTTAAAAGCATCACAGGAAAGAGTTACTGGTTTGTGAGCATCATACTATCTTAAAGTGGGTGGACTGGCAATTCTGTGATTCAGGACATCAAGTGCTCTTTGGTGTTGTTTTGACCAGGATATATCTTTGCATGCCAGCTCTCTGAGTGGTGCTGAAAGTTGGCTCAAATCTGGAATTAACTTGCCTAGATAGTTGAACATGTCAAGAAAATGTTGTAGGGCTTGGACGTTGTCTGGAGCTGGCATCTCAAGAATTGCTATTTGCTTGGAAGGATCTGGTCATAAGCCTGAACTGGTAAACAAATAACCAACATAAGTAACTTCTCATAGCCTGAATTTGCATTTCAGAGGATTCAACTTAAGATTCACTTCATAAGCTCTTTCCAGAACTTTCTTGAGGATTCTATCATGTTCGACTTCAACATTGCCTCCTACAAGAATATCATCTACTATAATAGCATATGGATAGCCAGAAAAAATTTGCTCCATCACATGCTGAAAGACTTCATTGGCTGACTTTATTCTAAATCGCATTCTCAGAAATCTGTACTTTCAAAATGGTGTACTGAACATACTTGGCAATGAATATTTACGGTCAAGTAAAATTTTCCAAAACTAAGTTTTTACATCTAAGACAGAAAAAACAGTGGCACTGGGCATAAGAGCAGGGACTTCTTTGACTGTGTGCATTGAATGATGAGGTTGTTTTAGTACTTTGTTCGAGTCTCTTGGGTCAATATATATTCTATCATCTGAGCTTTTCTTATGAGCTATTGCCATGGAGGTTACCCATTCAGTTGGTTCTTCTACTATACAAATTACTCCTTGCTGCACCATTCTGTTTAGCTCAGCTTTGACTCTGTTCTGCATAGCTACTGGAACTTTACGTGCTGGTATGATAACTGCGCTTACTTCAAAATCCAACTTCATGGAGTGCACAACTGAGAGTTTGCCTAACTTATCTTCTAAAATATCAGCATAGTCAGAAAAAAATAGTCTGGGTGAAACTGGAATCATTATTCTTCAAGCTTACATGGTGGACTTCCTTATTAAAGGAAAGCAGTCCCATTTTCAAATGGTCGCTGAGGCCTAATAGTGACTGCATGTGTCTGTTGACTATGTAAACTTGCAAGTCATAGCTGTTCCTAGCAGAGTAACATGAAAACACTATTGAGCCTTTGGTTTGAATTTCTTCACCATCATAAGCAACAAGCTTTGCTCACTTTGCCAAATCAAGCTTCTCACCAGCTTTTACTCTAGCAAACATTTTTGCTGACATAACATTGCACTTTGAACCAGTATCAACTTTGAGCTCTACGGGTCTTTCATTAATCTAAACAGTACAAAATACCTCATTCTTTGCCCAAAATCTATTGCACTGACTGTTTCATCAAGCACAGACACACCATCAACATAAAAAGTAGGGTCACAGCTTTCTTATTGATAAACTTGTCTCTTTCACTGCTCTTTTTTAATAAAAGAATGAGCCTCTTTTGATTTACAAAACCTTTTGAAATGATTTTACTTTTTACATTTGTGGCACTGCTGACCAAAAGCTAAGCACTTTTCTCTTTTAGGTTCATGATTGCCACCACAATTATGACAGTTGACTATGAGGCTAAATGGGGGCACATTCTTTGATTTTGCTGACTCACCCTTGTGCTTCACTGAGCATGCTCTGGATTTTGCTAGAAAGGCTCTGAGTTTCACTGAAGCTGCCCCACCCTTAGACCTGTATGTTTTAACTACATGCTGCATACTATCTACATTAGCAGTAGAAGCCGCGTGTGTGCTTTTTTCATTTGCAAGCATGTGTGTGTGCTTTTCTGTAAGCTTGTATATCTGGCAAATCTATATGGCCTTTTTCAAAGTTAAATTACTGTCTTGAAGCAAAATCTCTCTCACTGCATCATCTTTAATACCACACACAAGGCTGTCTTTTATCAGCTCATCTCTTAAATCATAAAATCTTTTAGCCTTATTTCTCAAGTCAGTTATATATGCTGCAAAAGTCTCACCAGGCTTTTGATCTCTTATGTAAAATAAGTGCCTTTCCAATATTCATTTGGGGGTTACATGTTTCTCTAAATTTATGTTTTAAGCACTCAGGGTCTTCCCAGGTTTCAGCTGGTTCAACTATATGGCGGATTCCCCCTCCACTTGCATATGCAACAGGTGTATACACAGAAGAATGCTCTCTTTCAACGGCTTCTGACCCAGCTAAATTAAGGAGAATACATGCCTTTGCACTTGAGTCTTTGTCAGAAAAAGCAGACTGTATGAAAATATTGTACTCTTGCTCAAACACTCTTCAATTTTCTGCAATATTATCATCAAACAAAAGTGGACTTGGTTTGCAAAATCCTTCTGCCATGCCAACAAATTATGTTTCAACACAATGCAAATATAGCCCTTGTAATTATGTATGAAGATGCACACACACCAGATACTTGTAATAACATTCAAATGCATAATAAACTCTTGAAAGACTGCAGTTTGCAAAATATTCTTTGGCATGGATGTACTTTCTGAAATAACTGTACTGCAATGCTGCACACATGTGCCAACACTTTGCATACTTCAGATACTTTGAATAGCTTTAGTTAAGGTGAAATAGTAGTACATACTGAAAAACATTAGTCATTTCCCCTTTTTTATACATTTTATGCGATTCAACTATAAAACACTAGCTATGGAACGATTGCTCAGGCAGTACTGATTCACCAAATTAACGCTTTTGTTCTTATTTTATTGACCAAGAATTTCTTCAGTAAATAACCATCATACATAACTACCATGTTTAAAAAAAAACACACCTAAAATCACATGATATTGTACAACCAATAAACATTCACCATTCCTTAATTGTAAAATTTAACTCATTCAATAATTTTTATATATGAGATTATTTATTTAAAACCATATTAAATTAATTAAATTCCCCAATGACTCAAATAATTTGGAAAAATCATAACTTTTTTGCTACAATAAAACATTTTAAATGTATATATTCATTAAACTCTGGCTTACGATAAGCTGCAACCCTAATCTGCCACTCTGCTTCATAACACTCAAGTTTAACATAATAATTTCCAATAAACCCTGTTGTGTTGACCTGGTCTAGTACAAAAAAATTTTTTTTTTTTTAAATTGTCACATATTTGTGAATGTTTTGCTAAGGCATTGTTTATATCCCTTTGTGATAAAACAAAAGGATATAACCAATGCCTTAGCAAAAATATCGTGGCTATGTATATTTATTTTCTGAAGAAGTTCTTGGTCAATAAAATAAGAACAAAACCGCTAATTTGGTGAATCAATACTTGCATGAGGCAAACATTCTATAGCCTTATGAGTATTTTATGCGAATCGGATATTGTTTCAAACACTTTTTAATTATTTCAAATATTTGTGTCAATATGTCACAGTTTCAGACATTTCATTTAATTAGAAACTCATTTTGAGCATTGTGAGTGCCTTGTTTTATATTCGTTGAGTAAAAAATCATTTAAGAGAGTTTTAGTACCTGGAAGCACATGCAGATGCCTTTGTCTATTTTTCTCTTCAAATTTTTTTTAGCTGCATTTTTTTATATAAGTAGTTTGGCTTTCTTCTTTGAATACAAATCATACCATATCAGATCTACTCTTTTCTTTCCCATGTCTGTGTTTCTTTTTTTTCACTTTTCAATAACCTCTTATTTTTTATCTATATCTTGTTTCACTTCCTCTGTCACTTCCTTTTCAAGGTGGCCCAATGCTGTTCATTTAGGCAATGTTTTGTCTTGATCTGGTACATTCTGGGCCTTAGGTTACTATCTGTGTTTTTAATAGATTTTTTTGTGTATTATTTTTGTGTGTAATAGTAACAATACATAATTTCCTCATTGTCATTAACAATCCATTCTATTGTCTCTATGCCTTCTGTTTGGCCTACCAGTTTATTTGTTTTTTTAGGGGGACTACTCTACTTCCACATAACATTGAGGATCACCCTTCTTCCTGGCTTAGCCCTGTGCCAGGACTGTTTCCATTTTCTGAGAACCTGTCTTTTCCAGTCCTGGTACCAGTGCATACACCAATAGAGGGATTTTTTTTTTATTATTCTGAAAGTTCTGTACCTTTTTAAGTTTTTGGTTTACCTTTCTCTATACTATATAAAATAAAGTGGATATTTCAGTGTCATGTGAAGGTGTTCATTAAGACTTGAGGAGGGATTAATTTCCATCAATCTTACCCACTTTATCTTTCTGATTCAGTTTTCATTCAGGCGGTCTACTCTGTTCTTTAATTTCTCAAATCTTTTGGGTTTCTAATACTATGATGAGAATGGACCTCATTCCTAAGTCAAAGTACAATTAAAGTTCACGAAATTACTGGTGTTTCAAATTTTGATGTCAGCCAAAAATACTCTTGGTAGCACCCGCAATGTGCCCAGTAATGACTCCTCCTGCAATTCGTATGGGGTTAGATGTATTGGTAACATATCTAAATACAATTGTAGATTCCTTTTTATAAGACCCATTGCTCCTTCTACAACTGTCTGGGCATCTTTCTTTCAAATTGCTCTCATTTCTGCCTGCAGATCCTGATATTGTATGACTTTATGTCTCTCTGTACGCAAGACACTGTAGTCACTGGGTGTGGCCATTTCAATGATCACTGCTACTTTTCATGGGTACCTATACCTAGTTTTCTAGCATCTTTCTTTTGAACTGTTGGTAATGGGTGATCCCATGTGATGTAGACTTCATTTACAGTGATGCTTTGTGGCTCAGGCTTCCAGTGTTTTTCAACTACTTCAATACCATGATGTTTGCACAATCCTTAGTGCAACAGTCTTGCCACATTATTATGCCTTTCAGTATACAGTCCTTCTGCCATTAGTATGCCACAACCAGCAATGAGGTGTGCAATTCTTTCCAGTTCTGTTTTACAAAACCTACATTTGTCTGTTTCTTCCACATGTTCAATGGACTTTCTAAACCAATGTGTATGCAGCCCACTATCTTGTGCCACCAATATTAACCTTTCATCTCTTGGTTTGAATTCTCCTCTCCTTAATCATTCTTGTGTTCAATCCTGATCAACATGAGGTTCTGCAAGAAGTTTTCTATACTTGCAACTGTATTTATGCATTTTCCACATTTCTTGCCTTCTCATCCTATCCTTCACCTTATATTCTTTCTTTTGTTTTTTAGCACATTCAGTTACTGCCTGATTTTTATCTGCTTCTGGTTTGATTTCCATTCCTGCTTGATGTCGACATGCTTCTGTTAGACTAAGAGGGGAATTCATCTCAGCTTTATTCTCCTCATGTTTCAAAACTTTCACTATGTTTGGGTCTTGTGAAGTCAGCAGATATGTATGAAGTCCCATGATTGCAGATCTATACATGTAATCCATTTCAAGGAGGCCCATCCCTCCTTTGGAATGGGGAATATATAGTCTTGGAATGCACTGATTTTTGTAAATCATTTGGTGAGCATGAAGCATCCTTCTTGTTTTCCTATCTAATCTATCCAACATGTTTTGTGGCCAGTCAATCACTCCAAAACTGTAGGTTAGGACAGAAAAAGCAAATTGGTTTATAGCTTGAATTTTGTTTCTAGATGTTAACGCTGTTTTCAGGATTAATTTAAGTCTTCTAAAATATTCCTAAGTTTTATTCACATTTGTTCGTGTTTTATTGTTGATCCTTCATCAATACCAAAATATTTATACATTCCCTGTTGCTCAAATTATTTTATATCACATTCCTATCCCAAAGTGATGTTTTCTTGGTGCTGCAGTTTTCCTGCTTTAAAGGTTGCTTTTGCACATTAGTCAAAACCAAATGACATTCTTATATACTCTGAAAAAGTTTTGACTACTTGCAATTGTGCTTTCAATTCCACATCTGATGAGCTATACAGTTTTAAATCATTGAGAAAGAGAAGATGAGAGGTCTTTACACTTTATGTTTCACTCTCTTTTTAATTTCTCCAAGACTTTTGGGTTTCTAATACCATGAAGGGAATGGTCCTCATTCCTAAGTCAAAGTACGATTAAAGTTCATGACATTAGTATTGTTTCAATCTTTGATATCATCCAGTAGTGCTCTTCGCAGCACCCACAATGTTCAAGTAATGACTCCTTCTGCAGTTCATATGGATTACATGTACTGGTAACATATCTAAATATGACTGCAAATTCTTTTTTATAAGCCCTGTTGCTCCTACTACTATTGGAAATGTCTGGGTATCTTTCTTCCACATTGCTTTCATTTCTGCATGCAGATCCTGATATTTTATGACTTTGTGTCTCTCTGTACGCAAGACACTGTAGTCACTGGGTGTGGCCATTTCAATAATCAATGCTACTCTTGTCTTCTTTTCTTGGACTACTATATCTGGTTTTCTAACATCTATCTTTTGAACTGTTGGTAATGGATGATCCCATGTGATGTAGACTTCTTCATTTTCTATGATGCTGTGTGGCTCATGTTTCCAGTGTTTTTTGGTCACGTCAATACCATAATGCTTGCACAATCCCCAGTGCAACAGTCTCGCCACATTATTATTCCTTTCAGTATACAGTCCTTCCGCCATTAGTATGTCGCAACCAGCAACGAGGTGTGCAATTGTTTTCAGTTCGGTTTTACAAAACCTACATTTGTCTGTTTCTCCAACATGTTCAGTGGACTTTATAAACCATCTTGTATGCAGCCCTCTATCTTGAGCCTCCAATATTAACAATTCATCTCTTGGCTTGAATTCACCTCCTCTTAACCATTCCTGTTTTCGTTCCTGATCAACATTAGGTTCTTCCAGAAGTTTTCTATACTATGCTTTTTCCACATTTCTTGCCTTCTCGTGTGATCCTTCACCTTATATTCTTTTTGTTTTTTGGCACATTCAGTTGCTGCCTGATTTTTATCTACTTCTGGTTTGATTTCCATTCCTGCTTGATGCTAAGCGTCTGCTAGATTAAGCAGAGAAGTCATCTTAGATTTATTCTCCTCATGTTTCAAAACTTTCACTACATGTGGGTCTTGTGAGGTCAGAAGATATGTGTGGAGCCCCATGATTGCTGATCTATACATATAATCAATCTCAAGGAGGCTCATACCCCCCTTCGGAACAGGGAATATATAATCTTGGTATGCATTGATTTTTATAAATCATTTGATGAGCTTGAAGCATCCTTCTTGTTTTCCTATCTAATCTATCCAATATGTTTTGGTGCCAGTCAATCACTCTCAAACTCTAAGTTAAGACAGGAAAAGCAAATTGGTTTATATCTTGAATTTTGTTCCTAGATGTCAACGCTGTTTTCAGGATTAATTTAAGTCTTCTAAAATATTCCTAAGTTTTATTCACATTTGATCATTTTTTATTGTTGATCCTCATCAATTCTCAAATAATTATATACTCCCTCTTGCTCAAGTTCTTATTATATCACATTCTTGTCCCTAATTGATGTCTTCTTGATGCTGCAGTTTTCCTGCTTTAAAGGTTGCTTTTGCATACTTATCAAGACCAAATGACATTTTTATGTCATCTAAAAAAGTTTTGACAACCTGCCACTGTGCTTTCAGTTCCTCATCTGATGAACTATGCAGCTTTCAATCATCAACAAAGAGAAGATGAGAAATCTTTACAATTTGTTGTTTTATAGGAGCCAAATTGTAGCCATGGCCAAAGCTGTTAAGTAAACAGCTTAATGGGTCAATGGCAAGACAGAATAGCAACGGTGACATAGATTCACCCTGGAATATCCCCCTTTGAATTTTTATCCATGGAATAATAATCTGTCCTTTATCATGGCTTAATTGCAAAAGTGGTCTGCTACTGTTTCATGGTCACTGCAATGTAGTCAAACATTTTAAGCAGTCTTTTATCCATGATTGTGGGATACTATCAAATGCTTTTTTATAGTCAATCCAAGCCATACTTAAATCTTCCCTTTTTTACAGTTCTCCAGTATGACTTTATTTAGCAACAGATGATCCTTTGTACCATATGACTTTCTTTTATTGCCCTTTTGTTCTACTGCCATAATTGAGTTTTCTTCTAAATAGAAAAATCAAATCTCTCAATTCACAAATTCCAGTTTTCAGATAAATTTCCCTATAGTAAGACGATTTCTGGGACTGAGATTAGATCATCATTTCTTTAAAATGATTAAGTACCGTAGGCTTATCAGTTTTTACAGCAAAAGACAAAATATGTGAATTCTTTGATAAATGAACAATAATTTGTTCTATTAGATTTCTACACTTCAGATAGAAGAAACAAATCTAAATGAATATATCTGTTCACTTCTAAAACTCCTGACAATATATAATGTTCATCCAGATGCAAAAACTCAGACAAATTGCTAGAGTTGATGAGTTCTTTAACGTGATGGCCAGGTACATGTTTAATGCTTGGTTACATTTCAAAGAAATGAATTCCACTTTATAAACAAACAGCACTATATTCTGTAACATACACAGATATCGTAACCTGAATAAAAGCAAAAGTAATCTGATGTGAAGAATATGAGAATATCAGACTTCTTAATGAATATAACAACACATAATAAGGAATAATGTAAGTAATGCTTCTTTTACATATACACAGCAGCCAAGATGACTTATTCAGTGTTTCTTTTAATTATATATGTGTATGTGTGTGTATGTGTGTGTGTGTGTGTGTGTGTGTGTGTGTGTGTGTGTGTGTATGTATGTATATATATATGTGTGTGTGTGTGTGTATATATATATATATATATATATATATATATATATATATATATATTTATATATATAGCTTTCGCTTTCTTTTCTCAATCCTAAAAGTATACATATAAAATTATTATTTGTAGTTGCAAAACAATGGATTATAATATATCCACGCAAGCATGGATAACATTTTATTACAATATGGCTTGGCTGGTTGGTTGTCCATCCTTACAACTATCCCTTCATCATTGTAGATGTAGATTTAATCTCAAACATGTTTCATTATTTAAACTAATTATGTATGTTATAGGGATATAATATTAAATGGAGCAGTATAAACTGATGATATAAAATATTACATCCGATTATTAACTGATCACCACTTTGAGTGCATTGTTAGTTCCTTGTCGTATTGTAATCCCTGCTCTTCTACAGCTGTCAATAATACAGGTTTCTTAGTAAATTCCATATTTTTATTGAAAATATATTATGCTGGTGAGCTACTATATTGCTATAATCCAGTAGTTTTGTAAATGAATGAGTATAATTAGTAATGAGGAATGGGCATTCTCTTTTTCATGAGCACATATTCTTATGATTCATTTAATTCAGTTTTTCACTGAAACTTGCAACAAGGTAGAATATCTGCTTTCCTTCAAATACAGCAACTTTGGAATTAGCTGCTGTAGTTATAGGCATCCTTCTCCTTCTACTGTAAAAGTTATGCAAAAAATACTTTATTTATTTAACATTTATTTACCAGGAAAGTCCGACTTGGAACAAAGCCAATTTTCAGCACAGGCCTGTGGAGAGACACTCCAGACGCATGTCTTTGTAATGTGGGAGGAGACCAGAGCAGATAAAGGAAACCCACACAAATGTAAGGAGGACATGTAGACTCCTCACAGAAGGTATCCCAGATGAGAATCGAACCAGAGAACCTCTTGCTGTGAGATGAAAATTCACCTGCTGTAGTGCTGCACAATCCAAAATTACATATTGAATTTCCCATTTATCAGGGGTCTATGAATGCATGCAATTCATGAATAAAGGAACACATAGTAAGGATATAATGATCACAATATGTTAAATCAAAAAGACATGCACCACACCAGTGGCATAGAGGGATAAATACCCTGACTTTAACCCAGGTGCCCTAGGTTCAATTTGCTGTTCTGGTGACTGAAGGAAGCTGCAGAGAGGGATGGGTGTTGCCATCCTGGGCTATATGGGTGGTCTTGTGGGCATTTTACCTGTAATGATCCCTGGTGGAGGCTAGGGTTGGCATATGGTAAGTGTGCCTAACCAGGGCTATAGGGTGGATATGTGGCTGAACTGCTGCAAAGGTGGGGCAATATGCCTCGTATCTCCATTGCACACCTGTACCTCAGGTTTTTCTGGGAATGCAAGGGAGGGGGAACCGATAGGTCATAAAGCAAAAAATCCCCCCCACCCCAGATGGATGCTTGGACATGCTGAGCCACCAGATGCTTAGTTCCATGGCTAGCACCATCATACTGGATAACATCTGTAGGGGCAAGAAGACAGCTGGTAGACCTGGCATGGACAAGTACAAGAATGCCAAGCCAGTAGCCACGAAGGACAGAAGAAAGAAAAAAGTGGAAAAAAAAAATATGCAAACAAAAAAATTCAACAAATCAAAAAGGCATTCATTGCTTCTGCAGTTGAGTTTTTACACAGGCCGTAGCTGTATACCCGACTGTTTTATGAACTTATCTAGAGGTGCAAATCTGATGTTCATCATGAAATTGTTGGAGTAGCCTAAGCTATATGGCATGTCAAAGATCAGCCAGTCAGACAGCTTTGAAATCATTATGGCACCTTAACAAGCTGTAGTCCATGAACTGTTTGAGGACAGTAGTATAATGTCAGTGGCTAGGGTCCCGAAACTTCAGAACTTTCTTGCTTTCAAATTGCATTCCTTCTTGTAAGTTTGAATGATTTATAGTTGGCAGGCACTTTACCAAGGCAGATAAATAGCCTGTCAGGGAATACCTTGAACTTAATCTTTTATGGGTTGTTCCTATCTGTCAAAAATATCAGCTACAGACTGGAAGTGATGTTTTAGTTGTTGTCAAAAAAAAAAATCTGTATTTTTTTTTTTTTTTTGTAATAGTTCCCTCTGGGTAATGTCTTTTAAATATTCGATTTTTGTGAGAGAAAGTTTTACTTTTTGGTCAAAACTTGGTGCTATTAGCTATGATTTGAGGTTTTGGAGGTTTTCATTTACCGATGATCCTAAGCTCTGCTACCTGCTTATCAGACACCTTTTCAGTAGTTAGATGATCCTGAGTCCCTGTTGTGATTCCCATATTATTTATCATATTTTGTGAGGTAAAGAATTAGTTTTCAATCAAAAACTGTTGTTATTGACTGGGGTTAGTGTGTTTTGTGGTTGCCACTAAGAGTTTTTATATTAGCACTTAACCTTTCTGTTAGGAGGTAAGAACAACCCTTCAAGGATCCACTAGTCACCTGTCAGACATCTTTATCTTTAGATTGGTGTTGCTGGATCCATGTAGGAATTCCCTTAAAATTAACCAATTTAAATGCATTCTTTTTTTTGTTACAAAGTGCTTTTAGGGACTGTAACAAGTATGTTTGATGGTTATCATTAAAATAAATAAATAAATAAATAAATAATTCTGACCTTAACTTTTCAGTCCTGGGCCCACTCCTGTTTGGCATCTACTTTTCTGAAGTACAAGCAAACACAGGAGGGTTATGGCTGACAAAGTTTGCAGATGACTGCAAACTGGGCGCCATAGTAGAAAACACATCTGACACAGATATCCTTCAGAAGGGTCTCACAGAAACGGATAACTGGTGCCAGAGCCACGGCCTAAAGTTAAATGCCAAAAAATGCATAGTCATACCCTTCGGGACAAACAAGGTTACCCCTAGCTATCAAATAGGTGGCAATCCACTGAGCACAGAAGAAGTTATCAGGGACCTGGGGACCCAGGTTGATAGTAGTCTGTCATTCGACACCCATGTAGCTAAAGTAGTTAGGAAGACCTTCTACATTGCCCACCTTATCATCATGAAGGGATTCTCATCTAGATCAAGGGAGGTCATAGTCTCCCTTTACTCATCACTCATCAGACCAATGATTGAGTACAATGCCCCATTCGGAATGTATCTGACCCGACACTTGCAGCAGCTGGAGAGGCCACAAAAGTTCCTCACCAAAAGGATAAAGGGTCTCAAAAATCTGTCCTATGCTGCCCGACTGAAAGAACTCCAGCTCTATTCAGTCGCCACCGCTTGCTCAGAGGTGACCTTTGCCTAACATACAAGGCCATGTCAAACCCAGATTTGATGAATATGCTTCACCTCAAAAAATCTAGATCCATCAGAGCCACAAGGGCGGGAGACTTAAACCTTGACACGGCTATTAATAGGACGTGCTGGAGGGATAGATTCATCACCCAAAGACTCCCTATGCTGTGGAACAAAATCCCGGTACATGTGAGGCAGAGCACCTCGCTGGCCTTGTTCAAGAGAAATCTTGACCAATGGATGGGAGATCGCAGATATACCCCAGGGATTACCTCAGTATCACTGCTTGACAGAGGCACAGCAAAATAATGGGTATAGTTCCCCATACTAAAGGGGTGGCGTAAGCCACAAAACGATGGGCTAGGCTTGTAAATGCCCTCGGGCAGATAGCCTAGTATGAACCTATGAACCTATGAACCTATGGAAGGTAAGACCAACTTTTTAAAGTCTGCTAACTGCTCGTCAAACACCTTTTGAGATTAGGACATGGACCTGGATATTTGTAATTTGAACATTCCATCCCCAAATCACAAGAAGAGAAAAACTGATGGGGGACTTCGGTCTTGACTCCAGTTTTCCCATCACCTGAGTCACTGATGGATAACTCTGTCACCATTTGTTGTTACATGCACCACTCATCTCTTTTTCTTTTTTTTAGTCCCTGTGGTGCTGCTGCTCAGGAAGCCACTAAGGACCAGGAGGCAGGCATGTCCTCTACAGCTGTTCAGTTACCTTTGTCAGGTAAGGGAGAACCACTCTTGCTGGCAGCAGAGAAGGGACCAGGTCATCCTCCTATGCTAAGCTGCTCTGAGGATCTTCTTTCCTAGAAAACAAACCATTCCTCAAGCCATTTTTTTTCTGGATAGTCTCCCAAGAAAAGGAAACATATGGGTGGATATTTATCTTCTCCTAATGCAAATAAGGAGAATTTGCTGGACTTTGCTAAAGATTTGTTTGCAGCATTCAGTCTTTACATGCTGAGTCTTCCCCAAGTTAAAAAGGAAAAGATTTTCCTCTACCTCAGATTCTGGTTTCTAGTCTGATTGACAGGATTTAGAAATAAAGTGACAAAATGTGGAACCTCATCATCATCAGCCCCTTTTTTCATTTTTTTCAACATGGGGTCGGGGTATCATGTTAACTGTCGCCAACTCTCTGGATTCAGTGTCACACTCCTGCCTTCTTCAACACTCATGCCTGATTGTCACAAATCTTCTTTCACACAATCCATCCACCTCTTTGCTGGATGTCCTTGCTTCCTCTTACCTTCTTCCTGTCTGTCCCAAATCTTCCTCACCAGATTGTCTTTTCTACACATGTGCCCAAACCACCGTAATCTGTTCTTGTTGATCTTTTCTGCAATTAGAGCTACTTTGGCTTCTGCTCTTATGTCCTCATTTCTTCATCTGTCCCACAGTGTGCATCCTACCACCTTTCTCAGGCACTTCATTTCCATCACATCTAGCTTTTTCAATTGTTCTGCCTTTACTGCCCAGGTATCTGTACCATACAGTAGTACTGCTCACACAACTGTCTTGTACACCTTACTTTTCAGCTTCTTTGGCATTCTTCTGTCATAGCCTACACCTGATGCCAGTTGGCTGCAGCCTCTCTGATACTAGCTTTGACCTCTTCATTCATACTACCCTGCTCCTCAACCATCCCTCTCAGATACTTGAAGCTGTTTACCTGTTCCACTGTCTTTCCTTCTATCTCTATTCTCATCTTCTTCTGATTTCACCAATTTGCTGACATTACCACTGTCTTATCTGTGCTTAGTTTCATCCCATGTGCCTTCAGATTTGCATTCCATTCTCCTATCCTTTGCTGAAGTTCTAGCTCAGAGTCTGTCTGTACTGCCACACCATCTGCATACAGCAGCTTTGTTGATCTGTCCCCTCTGACCTGTTTGCTAATGTAGTCCATCACCAGTATGAACAGTAGTGGGCTCAGAACTGAACCCTGGTGTACACCGAGTCCCACTGGGAACCCCTCTGTGAGGCTGAACACTGTTTGGACTTGAGTCACTGGGTCCTTGTACGTAGCCTGCACTAATTCTACCAAAACAATAAAGTTTTTGTGGAACCTGTCTTTGAGGAAAGTTATTCTTCAGATTACCCTCCTGAAGAGTTTTTTTTCTTTTTTTTCTGATACTATTACCAGAATGAAGGCCTTGTTACAGTGTAAATAAAAGGAAATTCTAGAATATCATCAAAGATATTATGATTTGTTACACATGTAGACTATCCTCAACCTGCAACTGTTCCTCTTATGTTACCAGGTTTAGAGGATTTTTTTTGCTGCTAGCAATTTGCCTGAGGGTCAAGCAACTCCTCCCAAAAACTATAAGTTATTTATGGTGCCCCCATCCCACAACATCTTTTTTTCTAACCCCATGTCAGATCCCACAATGATTTCTCTCTCAGAATCAGCTTGAGCTGCTACCTTATTCCTTCTGACAAGCTGGAGAATGCCTCTGATAGGTTTGGGAAGAAAGTTTTTGTTAGCTTCCTTCGACAATGTGAGATAGTTAATTGTTCACCTTCCTTCTGCAGAGACTAAGGCATCTCTTGAATTCATTTTTATGCTTTGCATCTCAAGTAACCAAACATTATCTAAAATATGCTTATGACACTGCTGATGCTTTATCTATCTAGAGCAGCTGCCACTGGGTCGTTGCTCAGATGATTTGTCTGGCTATATCCTCAGATTTCTTCCCTTGATAAAAAGCTCTTATTTTGTTTTTCCTCTGCTAAGGTCCATAAAAGGTTTGATGAAAGTGGAATATTTTTCAACCCTTCTTGGCAAAATATAAAAGAAACTTTTCTTCCAATTCAGGTTCCTTTTTCAGGAAAAAGAATATGTGTTCCCAGCAAAACACAAGCAAACAAAATTTCAAAGAGCAATGGCAGGGGGGCTCAGTGAGGAGAGGAAGGAAGGTCATCCCAAAACAAAGTACAGTTTAAGAAATCAGACTGAATATATGCCCCCTCAAGCATCATCCCCTTCCCACTCTAGCAATCCTGTAAATCTAATCCATAATCCTGTGAGGCAACGGATAACTTTAGACATTTGGGTAAGGAGAATTATTCTGAAACGATTTAGCAGTCAGTGGGATTCCCGTACTATTTTTAAGGAGCCCTCTGCATCCATCCAGTCAAACCTCCGTATTCCAGATCTGATGCTGTCTCGGGAGGGGGGGGAGTTGAACCTGCTCCTCCATGATCAAATAGGGAGCGGTTTTTATTCAATAATCATTCTGATGCCAAAGAAAGAAGGAACCTAGAGGTCTGTCCTAGACCTCTTTTCTAAACCTTCACAGCAAAATTACAAAATTTGAAATACTCTGTCTACAATCTGTGTTACTTCTCATTCCACCTCCTAGTTTTCTAGTAACTCTGGATTTAAAAGATGCTTATCGTTTTATTCCATTTTGCAAAGATTTCAGATGCTTTTTACATTTTTACTTTTGTACCTTTTCCTTTATCAATAGCTCCAAGAGTGCTTGCAAAGTTCTTGGCTCCCATAATAACCCCTTGCAGGTTACAAGGCATTCACATTTTCGCAAATTTAGGTGATTACATTATTTTTACATATTCTTTCACAAGTTATTAAGAATCTTTTTTCTCAGCCTGGATTTTCAGGTAAACATACAGAAAGCTTCTCTTACTTCATCTGTTAGAACAGTGTTTGTGGGATGACTACTGGATACACCCTTTAAGATGGCCTTTCTTCCTCAGTAAAGAGTGGAATTTTACAAGGAGCAGTTTCTGATATTTTCAACCAGACTCAAATATCCTCCTGAGAATATCTCAAGAGTTCTAGGTTTCCTAGCCTCTGCTATTATCATGCTTCCTTTGACCAGATCTCATATAAGGAAAGTTCAATGGTTTATCAAATCAGTTTGGACCCAACACCAGCACCCCCTTTCATTTCAGATCTCACTGCAGGTGTTTGTGAAAAAGGGCTACTCTGGTGGGTGAATTATCTACATCTCAAACAAGGTCTCCCCCTTCCCTTACAGCCACTTCTCAGTCTGTAACCACAAATGCATCACACTTTGCCTGGGGAGCTGTGTTCAAAGGAGATGAACGTCCAGGGCTTATGGGAAAAGCATGGCATATAAATGTCAGAAAAAGCCATCTCAGTAAATTCTGTCAAATCTCTGAATCCTCTTTGGTCTTCAGGCTCTCTGTTAGTAATCAGAAACAACACCACAGTAATGTGGTACATAAACAAAAGAAGCAAGCTCTACCCCCTTTGCTGTCTAACTATGAAAGCTTAGGATCAAGTGACTCAGCACAATATGTTTTCCCAGACTTCCTACATTTCATTTCAGCAACTTTACTGCAGACAAGCTGAGCAGGACAAGGACAGATCCTCATGAATGGAAGTTGCTCCTGGGGGTCTTCCAGGAGTGAATTTATGTTTGTGGGGCACTCCTCAAGCAGATGTTTGGTAACAGCCAAAACAGAAAGATAAGAAAATGCTATTCCAGTACTCCTTGCACATGGGCCTGGAAAACAGACATCTATTCATTCCAGTGGATGGGAATGTTCCTATATGCCCTCCCTTCCTCTCATACCCAGGAGTCTTCTAAAGATACAGAAGGACTCCCCAAAGATAATTATGGTAACCTTCCTTTGACCCAGACAACAGTGGTTCACCGTTCTTTTAAACAAGTCCAAGGGCAATTATAGGCTTCCTCAAAGAATGGACTTACTCACACAGGACAGGGGTTGTTTGATACACCCCAGTCTTTACCTTCTTCAACTGACTGCCTGGATAATAGAATATTAATACCGTTTGGTCACTTTTTTCTGAGAACATGCAGCAGATAATAAAGGAGTCAAAGAAACCTTCCACTTGAAAATCATAGATGGGTAAGTGGAAAATAATTTTCTACTTGGTGCCAAGACATGAACCAGGGCTCTTTTATTGATCAGACTCCTTTGGTTAAACAACATTTGTGTGAGTTATTATCCTCTAGCCTTTCGTGGTCTTATATTAAGACTCATCGCTCAGACATCTCTGCTTGTTTACCTTTAGATTCCTCCTTTCTACCTTATCTTAAAGTGAGATGGTTTTTAAAAGGAGTTTTACATATCTGACCACCTAGAAGACAGGCGTCTCCTTCTTGGAATCTCAATTTTGTATTAGAAAAACTTACACCGCTTCTTTTTGACCTACTAAGGAGGCTGATTTGAAGCTCTGAACTTGAAACACATTTGTCACAGATAGGAGGTTTAGAAAACAAATCCTTCCTTTATGCATAAGGTTGTTTTAGAGTTTACATTGAACTAAACGATTCACCTCTCTATTTTCTTTCCAAAACCTAAAAATGAGGCTGAAAGAATTTTATAAACTCTAGATGTACACCGGTAAGTCACATGCTACACTTACAAGACAAAAATTGTCATAACTTCTGATCAAATGTCTGTTTTTCCTTTGAAGGTAAGAAAAAGAGACAATCAGCATCAACGCAAACAATTTCTAAATGGTTGTCTCATGCTATTCCTTTTTGTTATTCTTAGCATAACAATGCACTTCCAACCAAAGTCAGAGCCTTTGCTCCCAGGAATCTAGTTACATTTGTAGCATTTTGGAATGGGGTGGACTCTAAACAATTTTAAATGTAGCAACTTGGTCATCTGCCTACACCTAAACTACAAATGACATTCTTCTCTAGTCCCAGTGCAGGCTTTGCTAGGACTATTCTCCAGGAGCTCTTGGACTCTGATCTTTCTTCCTTCTCTCTTGCTTTGTAAGCTATCTCCACCAACACGTCTCACTCACATTATCCGTCTCACATTCACCTCTAGAACCTTCTTTTCCCCTTTGCAATTTCAATCACTTCTAGTCCTTCTCCTTCTGCAATCTGGTTTTAGCCTACTACACTATCTGCTGACTAGCAAAAAAAAAAAAAAAGCATAAAAGGCTGCTGTTTTTCTGCAGCTTTGTCTATTTTATGTCTTTATTATGAAACGACTTATTGAAGTATACAGTGCTAATGGCCCACTGAAATTTATGTCTATATATTGAATATTGTATGTGTATTGAATTATACTCATCTTTCTTTGCCCAAAACAATAATATGTATCTGTGCCTTACTGTACTATCAGCAATGATTTCATTACTGTGCAGACTTTTCAAAACACTATTGAATGATTTTTATATACCATGTATAAACGTTTACAAAATGTCTTTATCACTGGACTATATATATACTTGTAAAATGCTGGGTATTGCTACTCTATTTACCAGACTATGTATATACTTGTAAAATGTTGCTTTTTATATACTATGTATAAATCTTTATCTATTATGTATCATTTGGAGATTTTCTTCCTTGGCCTCTGTTGAAAACGAGACTCTGTGCCTAGTCAGACTTTCCTGGACAGCAATTACAATAAATAAATAAAAGCTCTAGTTTTCATCTCATATTGCTTGGAACTGCAACAGTGATATAATGATGGATATAGAGCAACAATGTAAGCAAACGTAGCATAACAGAAGATGTTCAAATATATCACTGTTGCAGTAGTCACTCTCTCTCTTCACCTGCTTTTTTTCCTATTTTTTTATGTCATGATAAAGAATTTTTTTACTGCTACATTTTTTATTTGGTAGAATTCTAGGTTACCTTTCCTGAGCAAGGAAACGGACATTTTGGCTTCCTGGTCACTGACTTTATAGTGCTCGCTGAGATGTACAGCGGCTAGAGCATGTGAAAGACCCCTAAAGCATTGGAAGCTGGTCAGCAGACCTGATCCTTAGTAAGATGCCCCATATAGCCTAGGAGACCATAAAAGTGATCTGGTTAGACGTCTACTGTTATGGTAAGTTTACTTAACACTATTGTATTTCCATGCCATTCAAAATGTGCAAACATAAGGTACATTAAAGAATGTGTTAATAACAGCAATAACATCCCAGGTCTGTTAATACCAATTGAAACCTCACAAGACATTGTTATACCTTGTTAGAGCTGCCTTACTTCGGAGTAAAATGATCAACAGACTGTAGGTACATAGGTTAGTATTAGGCTAACTGCCCTTGTGAGACATTTTAAGCCTAGCCAATTATCCCTTGTGAGACTCAAACCCTGCACCATGAGTTTGCAAGGCAAACACCTTAACCATTAGGCCACCCTCCAAACCTTTGATTGAACATTTATCTCTACTTTTTTTCATATATCTCAAAAGTGCACTACAGAGTCATACAGGAAATCTGAAAAACAAAAAACAAAACAAAAAATACAACAAGCAAAGACAAATTGCTTTTGAAATGCTTTATAACTTACTTGATCTTTGGTTTTTGATAAAGAACAGTTTGAGGCGCTCCTTGAAGGTATTCTCATTTACATAAAATTCAACTTGTACTCTGAAAAAGGAAACAAGTAGCATTTTGTTAGTGAAGATTTTTATGCAATCAGACCACAGAACATTTCATAGTCTATTAGTCTTGGTGTATAGCAAGTTACAATATGTGTGTATAGATAATATTATGTATTATCTACGTACTGATTTATGTTAATCATGCCTTTTAACAATATTCTCTAGCAACCCCACTATTGTGTAGAGTATTGCTGCAGGTCATTTATTAGTAGCATTTCTACAGTGTCATACGCTATGTTCCCAAATTATGTTAAGCTTCAGAAAGTCTCTCCAATAATATGCACATACACCTTGAGTTTACACATATATAAAGAAGCATTGATGCAGCTGAAAATGAAAATAGAATGTTTCAGTATTCTAACATTCCTAACAGGATGAACAAAATTCTTCATTCTGAGAAGCAACTTATAGTAAACCGTATATGCAAAGAGGAAACGTCCATAAACAAGCAATATCCTGTTGAAAATGTATTCTATAAAATGAATTAGAAGCTAGAAACTAGCTGAAAAATATGTAATACTTAAATGCCATTTTGATAAAACCAGTACACTGGATAGTGTTCATTGAATACTGAGCAGCACTTTGAGAAAACTAACAAGGGATGTGCCAAAAAATATCTGATTTGCTCATTTTAATTAAAAGAAAATTTATAACTTTCACAATATAAAAGCAACAAAGCAAGAAGTAAAATTCAATAACGTTTCATATACCCTTTTAAAGCTTTTATCATCCAAGCCTTCAGTAATAGATAAAGTAGTCATTTATATTCCATGAAAGATATCCTCTGAATGGCTCACACAACTTTGATTCAGATAGAATGACACTTACAATGCTAGACCAAATCTCTTAGTATTGGATCTCTTTTTTAATTTACTTTGCTTACTGATTTCTGGGGTATAATGAATGTTATAACTTAGCCTAAAAGTCCTTTTCCCTGACAGCACTACCTTGTGTTTATAGATATGAAAATGCTGCTATGTTTAAATTTCTACATTGAGAAACGGATATGGCCAAACTGGTTTTGTGTGCATAATATATATTTATGTTCATAAAACAAACACTGATAAGAGTGAAGACAAACAGAATGATCATTTTACATTGAATTTAAAATGATCAAAATCAACAAAAAGTAAAAGTACTTTTTTGCATGGAATCAAGCCCCACACACCCACCATACTCCCTGGTAATTATATATACCAGCCAAGGGCACCCGCAGGCAGGTGCAAGGGGGTGCACTTGCACCCCCCTGGATTTTCTAAGCGCTATATACGCTACACACTTTTTTTTTTCCACTTACTTTTGTTTTTTCCATTTTCCACGTAGCCTGCATTGTTATTTTTCAGAAGTAGAGAACTGTTACTGGAGATGGCGTGGCAGGCAGTCACATGACTGACGCGAGTCTGACATCATGATTGACAACTCTACAAGCCTCAAACTCCCAAGTAATCGCGTTATTCGCGTTCGCGTAGTACGTTGCAACTTGATGGAAGAAGACTGCGGTGGACATTGGTGGAAAAGTCAATATTTGATGATTTCATGCTCAGGATGGAGCAATTGCAAACCAAACCATCGTGTTTCGTGTGGTGAGTGGTGGAAGGACTGGAGGTGGTGCGTATGGTGTTGGTATTAGAAGAGAGAAGGTAGGTTGTTGTTTTATACTTTTGAAGGTGACTGACTGTCTTGGCACCAAAACGCAAAAGTGGCGTGGCACACTTGTGTTTGTGTGTGTGTG